>NC_043977.1:58773656-58776156 GCF_902148855.1 Sphaeramia orbicularis | reverse complement strand
TCCAGTTTTCTATTTAAAAAAAGACTGATATCACACCAAAAAACTGGACTGAAGGCACATTCCCAACAACAGATGAGGTAATGCGACCAGAAGTATTAGACTCATGCACACTGTAAAAAAAAAAAAAAAAAAAAAAACTCTTAAAAAAAACCAGTATTATTCCAGCAGCAGCGGCGCCGAAAAAATACTGTAAAATAACAGAAAATAACCATCTCATAAAAATACGGTAATTTTCCATAATTCAAATACAGTTTTTTGCCCTAACTTTACATGAGATTTTGCATTTTTTTTTGACTTTTTAATGTTTAATAAAGAATATTTACATGTATTAAAACAATCCAATTCCCTATAAATATATATATAAATAATTTTCAGTGAGACTCAGTTGTCCAATCCACTGATAAAAACTGTATTTGGACAGTTTATCAGTGCTTATACATGTTATACATTCACAAAAATACATTTATTCAACATTTGTGTTGTGAAACCTGTAATTACACAAGATATTTGTCAATGAACAAACAAGTCTGGTTCAACTGACAGAACTAATACTTCTGTTACCGTTAACTGTCAGGAATTTTATCTGGTTTTATTATTTTTTTTACAGTATTAAACTTTAAATTAACAGTTTAATCTCATAAATAGAAAAGAAATATTTGTGAAATTATGATACATTTGCAAATGTATTTGAACTGTATTTTTCAATGAAAAAAAAAATTTCTTTTAAAAAATGTAAATGTTCTGGTTCTTCACAGTTCCAGTTTTTTCCTGTTCTTTTCCATTTTTCATGTAAAATCACAGTCTGTTTGTGTCATCTCATTGATATTTTCCTGGATCTGAAAAATACAGAAAAAATCTGTCAAATAAATGGTGAAAATTCTGTTCAATTACAGATTTTTCTTTTTTTTTTACAGTGCTTGTGTTTCCAGTTAGTCCTCATACTTTCCCACATTTACAGTTTGGTTTGATCATGTTTCTGTTTATTGGAAAAGTAAATAAAGTGGAGGAAAAAAACTGGATTAAAGAATCAGAACAGGAGATCACAGGTTGTCGATTTTTTCATTTGTTTCAAAAGAAGAAATGAGAAACAAAATGGAAAATAGATAGATAGATAGATAGATAGATAGATAGATAGATAGATAGATAGATAGATAGATAGATAGATAGATAGATAGATAGATAGATAGATAGATAGATAGATAGATAGATAGATAGATATGGTTTTCCTACAGGGCCGGATCAGACCCTTTGGTGGGCTGGATTTGGCCCCCAGGCCGCATGTTTGACACCTGTGTTTTACTCAGAGGACGATCAGTACGTGTGTTATTCTAGTATTTCTGTCCTCAGCTGCACTGTTCCATGTGTTCTGTGCATGTTCTGACGGTCTACTGGCCCCAGGGCTGTTCTAGGTTCTATAGTTCTATGTTCTCAGTTCTCATTGTTTCTCTCTCTCTCTCTCTCTCCGTTGGGGTGTCAGGTTACAGCTTTTCATTCCTCGACTCTTAAATCAGGACGAGTTTCCCTCAGGAGGATGATGATGTCATGACCCCACCCAGCTGACTGACAGGGTCAAAGGTCATGTGATTATGACACATACTGTAACTATGACACTATAAACGCTGACACACACACACACACACACACCTACACACACACACACACACACACACACACACACCTACACACACACACACACACCTACACACACACACACACACCTACACACACACACACACACACACACACACACACCTACACACACACACACACACACACACACACACCTACACACACACACACACACACCTACACACACACACACACACACACCTACACACACACACACACACACACACACACACACACACACACACACACACCTACACACACACACACACACACACACACCTACACACACACACACACCTACACACACACACACACACACACACACCTACACACACACACACACACACACACACACACACACACACACACACACACCTACACACACACACACACACCTACACACACACACACACACACACACACACACACACACACACACACACACACAGTGTATCCCAGTTCATTCTTTTTGGTTCAATAGTGTCTTTGAAAAGAGGAGTTGAGAACATTATTTATCTGTGGACCCTTTTCCACTGCTGGTCCAGACCCTGGTCCATCTGGTCCAGACCCTGGTCCAGACCCTGGTCCATCTGGTCCAGACCCTGGTCCAGACCCTGGTCCAGACCCTGGTCCATCTGGTCCAGACCCTGGTCCAGACCCTGGTCCAGACCCTGGTCCAGAGGCCTGAACCTGTCACACATGTTTATGTCCCTTTAATCCCAAGACACCTTGTTTTATTTTTCAATTTTTAATTAAAAATAATAAATTCTAACCTAATGTCTGTTCATTTACAAGGCATCCAAATATAAGAAGAGTATAAGTACTTTATAAGTATATAAGTACTTGTTTTAAGTAATATTCATTAAATGCA
>NC_043977.1:58711156-58771156 GCF_902148855.1 Sphaeramia orbicularis | reverse complement strand
CAGTAATAGGGTAGATTTTTTTAATTAAAATTTGAAACAAAACAAAAGGGGCCTTGAGATTAAAAGGGAAATAAACACGTGTGAAAGGTTCAGGCTTTTGGACCAGGGTCTGGACCAGCGTGTGGTCCAGGACCAGCGTGTGGTCCAGGACCAGCGTGTGGTCCAGGACCAGCGTGTGGTCCAGGACCAGCGTGTGGTCCAGGACCAGCGTGTGGTCCAGCTGGTCCAGGACAGCCGGTCTGGAACTCCATGGTCCCGGTCCCTTTTTCTCTTTCCTACATGAACAGTCATACAAATGCATAAATGAAAACAGAACACATGAGGACAGATTCCTACCAGTGTGATGTGTCATGTGACCTGTCTGACCTGGGCCGTTAGGGTCAGGGGTCACATGTCTGACCTGGGCCGTTAGGGTCAGGGGTCACATGTCTGACCTGGGCCGTTAGGGTCAGGGGTCACATGTCTGTCAGGGTCAGGGGTCACATGTCTGACCTGGGCCGTTAGGGTCAGGGGTCACATGTCTGACCTGGGCCGTTAGGGTCAGGGGTCACATGTCTGACCTGGGTTGTTGTAAACAGTAGATGTTGGACCAGGACACAAACGAGCCACAGGTTCAGAAAAAGAGGCGAGTCCGTCCGGTCCAGTTCAGGTGGAAATCCCAAACATACAGAATAAACCAGTGTTCAGCTCACAGTGACAACATGAATCCATCCAGTTCTGATTTAGGTTTAGTGTCAGACTGTTGACCAGTTAGCATTAGCATTAGCATTAGGTTAACTGGACTTCACTTCTGACTGAACAGCTGATGTTCTGCTGATACTGTTACAGCATGAACCAACTAAACAGTGAATATTTGTGTCATATTCAGACCACTGGTTTGTTCCACAGTCAGATCCACTGTGACTGTTGTGCTCCTTTAGTTTCTTTTAATCCTGTATCAGCTTCTTCTTTTCTCATATTTCTTTAGGCTTGTGTCTTATATTTGGCTCACTTTACTCGCTTGTTTCGTGTCTGTGATTCAAAGTCCGTCTGAATTTCTTCATTGTCTGTCCACTTGTTGTAGCTTCTCTTTCGGTCCATTTTCCGAATGATCCAAATCCAAAGCTTGTGGAAATTACATGAGTTAAATCTTGGTGGTGAACAGAATGTGTAAACACTGTCAGTCTAGTCCACCACTCAGCCTTCTCCAGCACATAGCTCCGCCCCTTAAAGTTCCTGGTAATCTGAACAGTACTACCTCTGTACCAGGAACTTCTTCGGGGTAAATTCGGGGCCGGGGGAGGGTCAGTTATCAGGGGAATTTTCGGTGGAAACGCACCAGGAACTTTGAAAGTTCAGGGTAATACAGAAAGTTCCTGCAAAAAGTTCCTGCGGTGGGAAAGGGCCTACATATATATATAAATAAATAAATAAATAAATAAATAAATAAATATCTTGCCTTTATTTTAATGTAGATTGTCATATCACGCTGAGAAATAAGTCATAAAGTAATAATCCTATAAAAACATGAATTAAAGTCAATCACAGGGATGTGACCTGAGATGAAACAGCCCTAGTATATTTGATGCTGACCGTACAGACCAGAATAATAACAGTCATAGTGTCATTCCTCTGATGGAAGTCTAATGTTCCTTCAGTTACAGCTGAATATTTCACTGACAGATCTGTTCAGGACCAAACTGAGCTCCCATCCATTCAGTCTGTGGAGAGGATGCATCCTGTACAGTGTGTGGAAGCCTTTGGGTTAATGTTAGTTTATAGTTTAGTTTTTAGTTTAGTTTATTTCAAACACACACATAATACAAAACATATGGAAGAAAAACAAAAATAATAATAATAACAAACAATACACAAATAAAAAATCAAATAACAGACAAAAAAGAACAACTGTTGTGCCTTATTGGGAGGAGGAAGAGTTTCCATAAACACAGCCCTACAAACCTGAACACATACAGTCACATACACATGTACATACACACCAGTTTATATCTACATGTGTACACCAACACACGTCTGCACCCCCATGTTTATACACACACACACACACACACACACACACACACACACACACACACACACACACACCATACAATAGAACAACCTGACTATCCAAATAATGATCACTCCCTTCCTTCAGTCAGATATTGTGAAAAAAACATTTCTTTGTGCATTTTTTTTTAAATTTCTGAATATCTGGACACTGCCTGAGCTGTACCCAAACCCATTCCAAAGCCTGACCCCACACACTGACACACACACACTTCTCCTGGTGGTCCACACTGCTGGGACTTTGAAATTCACACATCCCCTCAGGTTATACCCCCCCCCCCCCCCCCCAAGGGCAAATAGTTTTTGTATGTTGGCTGGTAGTTGATTTTTATTGGCTTTATATAGAAGTTGAGCTGTGTAAAAATGTACCCAATCATAGAGTTTTAATAGTTTTGACTGTAAGAATATTACATGAGTCTGATCCAAGTATGTGACTGTATGGAAGACTGACTGCAGGCTTTTGTAACATGAAGAGAGGGTGTAGAGCAGTTTTACAGTTAGCTGGAGTATTCTGACAGTGCAGTCTAGCCAAGCCCCCCCCCAGCTGTGCAGGTGCATTCCCAGTTTCCACCGTACCCTCCGATGCTGCCCCCCCCCATACCCTCAGATGCTGCTGCCAACACATTCTCCTGGATCAGAATGTGACAGGTCCGTCTGAGTCCAACTCCCCAGAACAGCTGGAAGAATATGTGCAGAGGAAGTGAATGTTAGTCTGCTGTCCCTGGAGGAGATGCCCCCCCTCCCCACCCCCCAAACCTGGGCAGCTGACATGGAGCCTGTAGAAACACAAAACATTCATCACAGCAAAAAATGTCCTGTTCCTAAATCTGGTCCAATAGTTTTATATTGAGTAAAAAAAATCTGCCAGTGGGGTCACAAACAAGTTCTTGGTTAGAATTCTCAAAACTAGCAAAAAAAAAAAAGTCTATCAACTAAAAAGCCATAATATGCCTTAAAACTAGACAAAAATGATAGAATTTGATCAAAGAGTGTTTAGTACAAGAAATAAAATCCCACTGATTTGAGACAGAATGAGTTTAAATGTTGAATTAAAGTCTGAACAGAAGAAGAACAAGGACGAAAACCTTCTAAAAAGAAGAAGAACAAGGAGGAAAACCTTCTGACAAGAAGAAGAACAAGGAGGAAAACCTTCTGAAAAGAAGAACAAGGAGGAAAACCTTCTGAAAAGAAGAAGAACAAGGAGGAAAACCTTCTGAAAAGAAGAACAAGGAGGAAAACCTTCTGAAAAGAAGAAGAACAAGGAGGAAAACCTTCTGAAAAGAAGAACAAGGAGGAAAACCTTCTAAAAAGAAGAAGAACAAGGAGGAAAACCTTCTGACAAGAAGAAGAACAAGGAGGAAAACCTTCTGAAAAGAAGAACAAGGAGGAAAACCTTCTGAAAAGAAGAAGAACAAGGAGGAAAACCTTCTGAAAAGAAGAAGAACAAGGAGGAAAACCTTCTGAAAAGAAGAAGAACAAGGAGGAAAACCTTCTGAAAAGAAGAACAAGGAGGAAAACCTTCTGAAAAGAAGAAGAACAAGGAGGAAAACCTTCTGAAAAGAAGAAGAACAAGGAGGAAAACCTTCTAAAATAAACATTTGATAGTATTGAAAACGACCACTTCAACAGTGAATCGATCCCAGGTCTTCCACATTGGAGTCCATGTGGAATGCTGCGTTCCACAGTCCTGGCAGGGAGAATATACCAGTTAACTACATCCCACCTCAAAGTATTCCAGGGGATCCATGTCAGGGGCGACAGTATCTTTTCAGTCTGTCGGACCGGGGTGGGGGTGGGGTCTCTGGACATAAAACACAAGCTGAACATGCTTTCAGCGTCTGACTCCCAACTTCTATGTCTCTGTTATACACGAAGTTTTCACAACTTCTAGCCTGTATCCACTGGACCACCCCCCCTCTGCTCTATGGGCCCCCCACAAATCCTGGGCCCCATGAATTTGTAATGCCCCCCCTTATCTGTGCCCCAGATCCACGATGACCATAATCAACAAACATGGAGACGGCAGACCTAAGCTGCTGTTTCCTTCATTAGTGCAGAGGCTTTCAGACTGTGGACACCACAGCAGGGGTTTTTCCACAAAAGATAAGTCAGAGGGAGCACAGGTAGACGAGGGACCAAGCGGGGGGGACGGTGCGAAGGGGGGAGGGCTTCCCTTTTGAAAAACTGAGGTAAAAATGAAACATTCTGCTGCCATCTGAGAAGGATACTGTAACTCTAGAGGCCCTCCTGCAATTTTTTAAAGCAGCCAATCGAGGAGTAACTCATTCTTCTTTTCAAAGTGTAATAATGTTGTAAATGAAGACAAAAGTCAGGTGACAGATCCATCATATTGGCCAAGCTTCTGTTTACAAATGATCACCTCCGGTGTTCCTCCTCTGTTCTTTCACACTCTTTCTACTTCTGTATTTTTCTCTACTCTAAATCTAACAGGACGGTTCACGCTGTCCACAGCTCACCCTCCTCACGTGGACAGTCTTTGGCTTTCATCTGTTTCGTGCTGTGGGATGACATATTTAAATCCCCAGTGGCAACAAAACAACTCGCAAACTTCTTCCGTCAAAGCTCCTGCGCCGTGGGTGAAAGATCATTTAGTCTGGACAACTCTGGTTTGGAAAGTCATATGTAGCCTTAGCCTCATTTCAAACCTCGGGAAGCTACGTCACTAGAAAGGAAGGGAAACAAGATGGTGCTGCGGTCTGAAAAGACGCCAATTCGTGTTGTTTGGAACTGTCAGACGGTCTGCCTACTATGTTTACGATAGTTTTGGAATAATTATATCATTTTTGATGACCAGGCACATTGTCATGTGCTGTTACTGTGATAGTTTGGCCGGGAAAAGGTTGTTTTTGAAAAGATTGCATGTTGTGTAAGAACTGTGTTGCATGTAACTATAAGTGTACGGCGTAACTGTGAGCTTCATGGTAAAAAAAAAAAATAAAAAATTGGAATTTCAGTAAGGGGGTGCTAGCCGAAAGTGTGAGGGTGCAGTGCCCCTGTTCCCCGGTTCAGAAAAACCCTTGTACAGTGTTCTCATTTATGCAAATGAGACAGAAGAAGTGAAACGATGGATGAGCTAATTATACATTGTGAAGTTTTTTCATTGCGAACTTGAGCAGTGTGTGCCGCCATTGTTGTGTTGACATCACGTTGTAGTTTGTGGTGAGGTCGGGGTACTTGGAACTGGCCCCACTTTGCAACTGGGACCTCTGGCTCCGACAGGCGTCCAATGCATTTAACCCAGTTGGATGTGGGAAACTTCCATCTCCCAGGACTCTGGAATGCAGCATGACCTACTGAGGTCAACGCCCACTGTGGGGTCATGTGACCACTTCCTTAGCTCCTCCTCCTTGTGGAGCAGACATGGGTGTCCATGTTAAATGGACTCAGAAACCACCTGTAAACAAACAGATGTTCATCCAGAAGCATCCATCCCATGTCCTAAACTCTGTTTGACGGAAAAATTTAGATATATTTTTATAATACGAATTTTTCTTGGCAATTTTTTTTATTATTATTTAGATGAAAAATCAGACACGTTGTAGAAAGAAGGCCTTTTTTCAGTGTAGTAGAAGTCTTTTTGTGCAGTGCTGTTCCTCTGACAAACCCTTTCACAGGTTCAGACCTAAAGCATAAACCAGGTAAAGTGTGAACACAGATAATAGAGCATGATCCACCCACGGGTGGATGGACTGGATGACTCAAACACATCCACCCACACTGAGTAAACGCAGACTGGTTAACCCTTTAACCCCTGAACCAGGACTCCAGGAAAACAGGAACACATTCATTTGTTTGTCTTTGTGATCGGTGTTTTCTTCATCCAGTCATTGTTTCAAACACCAACACCTTCCTATAAATGACATTTGTTTTCCTGTTCATTAGTAGTTTGGTAAGTTTAAAGAGTAAAAGTACAAAATTAACTGAATGGGATCAAATGTAAAGCCGCATTAAACTACAGTTTAATCTGAACAGGATTTGAACAGAATTATCAGAATCAGGATCAACTTTAGGCAGGTTTAGAAGTGCTTTACATAAAACAATAAAAGCATTACAGCAGAAGCAATAAAAAGAGGGGAGGGGTTAAGGGGGGGGGGGGGGTTGACCCTCCAAATGGAGATTTTTCAGGACCACACAACAAACGGAAGAATGTACTAGAAAAAATCTAAATCTGATCAAGTGTATTTTCACTTGTTCTATTGGTAGGGGAGGGGCCAAGGGGAGGGGCCAAGGGGTTGGGGTGAGAATGAGAAGTGGGATTGGGCGTCTGAGTCAACAGTTCAGTACTCTACCTGTTTTTAACATCTGTCCAGGAAATATATATATATATATATATATATATATATATATATATATATATATATTTTTTTTTTTTTTTTTTTTTTTTTTTTTTTTTTTTTTTACAGATCAATCTTTTTGAGAAAACACTCAACTATGAGAATAAAACCTTGAAACATAGTGTTAAATCTACTCAACAGTGTGGGAATCAAACCGGCAGGAGTTTAGGAGAGCGTTAGTTCCAGTGTCAGATCCCACTTCTGTGCAGTAGAAAATGGTGCCTGGGCAAATGAACCCACTGGTGTTTTTTTTTTTTTTTCAGCCTGTTCAGTTACCATGAGTAGTTCAAGTGTTAATAAAACTGAAACAACACTAATGATCTGAACGCACTGTCCAAACCTGGTCCTCCACCCTCTTCTCCGTTGGTTTATGTCCGTTCTGCTTCATGTATTTCCGGGGGTACCCCAGTATAAAGTCAGGTTCCTCCCCTTCCACTTCCCTTTTCAAATGTCCTGTAATGGGAACAAGTAGGTCATCTGTTGTTATCCATTGTCATTGTGTATTATTGAGTGGTTTTATGTTCCTTTTTGGTATTTAATTTTATCGATACTGTTGTCTGGGTGGTGGTCCAGTGGCCTGGGTGTCGATACTAACTGACTGTACATGTGTTTGACAGGTGGACAAGGTGCATGTGTCAGAGCATGCTAACCGCTGTCTTCTTCATTATAGTTTGGGGCTGGACCACAGTCAGGACTGACTGTGTTTTAATTTGCATATTGCCAGAATAAACGGAGTGTGAGTGCTGTTTCCTGCTCCGATCACAGCGCTGTGTCCTGCAGGTCCATTCTACATCACACCAGTAAGAAACACAACGCAGAGAAAATACCACCGGTCACATACAGAAGTACATGTCTGCCTTTTCTGAACTACTTCTATTGTGTTTTCAGACTAAACTCACCCACAGTGAAGCAGTGAATGCACATTTAATGGCAGCTCCAGCTGAAGGTCCAGGCTTGAATGGAGTAGAAAGTGGAGTCCTGTTGAAGAAGGAACTTTAATAGTGTTTAGAGTTTGGCTTCTTTACTCTTCTAATCCTATGCATGTATTTTTTTTACTCTTCCTAACTTGTATATTTGAATTCCAGTGGTCTGTAAAACATAATGAAACAGTCCGATGGAACTGCACATACAGCCGATCAGATCTAACAGTCCAGGCAGAAGACATGAACGTTTCAGCCCACAGCAGAGAAGAAAGACGGGAAGATTTAGAAGAATCTGTGTTTAATCTGTCTGAACCAGACTCACACTGACTTATCCATGCATTTATCTGGACCAGGTTAGACTACTGGACCAGCCCTCTGACTGGACTCTAAACCAGCTGAAGACAGCTGGGGTCCAGACTAGAACCAGGAAGGACCACCATCTTAGTCCTGTGCTCAGATCTGTGCACTGGCTTCCTGTGGCTCAGAGAATAGACTTTAAAACAGCTCTGCTGGTCTACAAGTCTGTCCATGGTCTAGAACCAAAGTCCATCTGGGACATGTTGGTCCCATATGAACCATCTGGGACCCTGAGAACCTCATGGACTGGTCTGAGAACCTCAGGGA
The DNA here is from genome assembly GCF_902148855.1 of Sphaeramia orbicularis. Lineage (NCBI taxonomy): Eukaryota > Metazoa > Chordata > Actinopteri > Kurtiformes > Apogonidae > Sphaeramia > Sphaeramia orbicularis. The sequence continues at coordinate 58,763,205 of NC_043977.1, read as the reverse complement.
CTGGTCTGAGAACCCCATGGACTGGTCTTGTGCTGGTCCCAGAGTCAGGACTAAACAGGTGCAGCTGTGTTTCAGTTCTGTGTGTTTCAGTTCTGTGTGTTTCAGTTCTGTGTGTTTCATTTCTCTGTGTTTCAGTTCTGTGTGTTTCAGTTCTGTGTGTTTCAGTTCTATGTGTTTCATTTCTCTGTGTTTCAGTTCTGTGTGTTTCATTTCTCTGTGTTTCAGTTCTCTGTGTTTCAGTTCTGTGTGTTTCAGTTCTCTGTGTTTCAGTTCAATGTGTTTCAATTCTCTGTGTTTCAGTTCTGTGTGTTTCAGTTCTGTGTGTTTCAGTTCTATGCGTTTCAGTTCTGTGTGTTTCAGTTCTATGTGTTTCAGTTCTGTGTTTCAGTTCTGTGTGTTTCAGTTCTGTGTTTCAGTTCTGTGTTTCAGTTCTATGTGTTTCAGTTCTTTGAGTTTCAGTTCTATGTGTTTCAGTTCTATGTGTTTCAGTTCTGTGTTTCAGTTCTGTGTGTTTCAGTTCTGTGTTTCAGTTCTATGTGTTTCAGTTCTTTGTGTTTCAGTTCTATGTGTTTCAGTTCTGTGTTTCAGTTCTATGTGTTTCAGTTCTTTGTGTTTCAGTTCTGTGTGTTTCAGTTCTGTGTTTCAGTTCTATGTGTTTCAGTTCTGTGTGTTTCAGTTCTGTGTTTCAGTTCTATGTGTTTCAGTTCTGTGTGTTTCAGTTCTGTGTTTCAGTTCTATGTGTTTCAGTTCTTTGTGTTTCAGTTCTGTGTGTTTCAGTTCTGTGTGTTTCAGTTCTGTGTTTCAGTTCTGTGTGTTTCAGTTCTGTGTTTCAGTTCTATGTGTTTCAGTTCTTTGTGTTTCAGTTCTGTGTGTTTCAGTTCTGTGTTTCAGTTCTATGTGTTTCAGTTCTTTGTGTTTCAGTTCTGTGTGTTTCAGTTCTGTGTTTCAGTTCTATGTGTTTCAGTTCTATGTGTTTCAGTTCTGTGTGTTTCAGTTCTGTGTTTCAGTTCTATGTGTTTCAGTTCTTTGTGTTTCAGTTCTGTGTTTCAGTTCTGTGTGTTTCAGTTCTTTGTGTTTCAGTTCTGTGTGTTTCAGTTCTGTGTGTTTCAGTTCTGTGTTTCAGTTCTATGTGTTTCAGTTATTTGTGTTTCAGTTCTGTGTGTTTCAGTTCTGTGTTTCAGTTCTGTGTTTCAGTTCTTTGTGTTTCAGTTCTGTGTTTCAGTTCTTTGTGTTTCAGTTCTGTGTGTTTCAGTTCTGTGTGTTTCAGTTCTGTGTTTCAGTTCTATGTGTTTCAGTTCTGTGTGTTTCAGTTCTGTGTTTCAGTTCTATGTGTTTCAGTTCTATGTGTTTCAGTTCTGTGTGTTTCAGTTCTGTGTTTCAGTTCTATGTGTTTCAGTTCTTTGTGTTTCAGTTCTGTGTGTTTCAGTTCTGTGTGTTTCAGTTCTGTGTTTCAGTTCTGTGTTTCAGTTCTTTGTGTTTCAGTTCTGTGTGTTTCAGTTCTGTGTTTCAGTTCTGTGTGTTTCAGTTCTGTGTTTCAGTTCTTTGTGTTTCAGTTCTGTGTGTTTCAGTTCTGTGTTTCAGTTCTATGTGTTTCAGTTCTTTGTGTTTCAGTTCTGTGTGTTTCAGTTCTGTGTTTCAGTTCTATGTGTTTCAGTTCTGTGTGTTTCAGTTCTGTGTTTCAGTTCTATGTGTTTCAGTTCTTTGTGTTTCAGTTCTGTGTGTTTCAGTTCTGTGTGTTTCAGTTCTGTGTTTCAGTTCTGTGTGTTTCAGTTCTTTGTGTTTCAGTTCTGTGTGTTTCAGTTCTGTGTTTCAGTTCTATGTGTTTCAGTTCTTTGTGTTTCAGTTCTGTGTGTTTCAGTTCTGTGTTTCAGTTCTGTGTTTCAGTTCTTTGTGTTTCAGTTCTGTGTGTTTCAGTTCTGTGTGTTTCAGTTCTGTGTGTTTCAGTTCTGTGTGTTTCAGTTCTGTGTGTTTCAGTTCTGTGTGTTTCAGTTCTATGTGTTTCAGTTCTATGTGTTTCAGTTCTGTGTGTTTCAGTTCTGTGTGTTTCAGTTCTGTGTTTCAGTTCTGTGTGTTTCAGTTCTGTGTGTTTCAGTTCTTTGTGTTTCAGTTCTATGTGTTTCAGTTCTGTGTGTTTCAGTTCTGTGTGTTTCAGTTCTGTGTTTCAGTTCTTTGTGTTTCAGTTCTATGTGTTTCAGTTCTGTGTGTTTCAGTTCTTTGTGTTTCAGTTCTGTGTGTTTCAGTTCTGTGTGTTTCAGTTCTGTGTTTCAGTTCTGTGTTTCAGTTCTGTGTGTTTCAGTTCTGTGGTTCAGTTCTATGTGTTTCAGTTCTGTGTGTTTCAGTTCTGTGTGTTTCAGTTCTATGTGTTTCAGTTCTGTGTGTTTCAGTTCTGTGTTTCAGTTCTTTGGGTTTCAGTTCTGTGTGTTTCAGTTCTATGTGTTTCAGTTCTATGTGTTTCAGTTCTGTGTGTTTCAGTTCTGTGTGTTTCAGTTCTATGTGTTTCAGTTCTGTGTGTTTCAGTTCTGTGTTTCAGTTCTTTGGGTTTCAGTTCTATGTGTTTCAGTTCTGTGTGTTTCAGTTCTGTGTGTTTCAGTTCTATGTGTTTCAGTTCTGTGTGTTTCAGTTCTGTGTTTCAGTGCTTTGGGTTTCAGTTCTGTGTGTTTCAGTTCTATGTGTTTCAGTTCTATGTGTTTCAGTTCTGTGTGTTTCAGTTCTGTGTGTTTCAGTTCTATGTGTTTCAGTTCTGTGTGTTTCAGTTCTGTGTTTCAGTTCTTTGGGTTTCAGTTCTGTGTGTTTCAGTCCTGTGTTTCAGTTCTTTGTGTTTCAGTTCTGTGTGTTTCAGTTCTGTGTGTTTCAGTTCTATGTGTTTCAGTTCTGTGTGTTTCAGTTCTGTGTGTTTCAGTTCTGTGTTTCAGTTCTTTGTGTTTCAGTTCTGTGTTTCAGTTCTTTGTGTTTCAGTTCTGTGTTTCAGTTCTGTGTGTTTCAGTTCTGTGTGTTTCAGTTCTGTGTTTTTCAGTTCTGTGTTTCAGTTCTGTGTGTTTCAGTTCTGTGTGTTTCAGTTCTGTGTGTTTCAGTTCTGTGTTTCAGTTCTGTGTGTTTCAGTTCTTTGTGTTTCAGTTCTGTGTGTTTCAGTTCTGTGTTTCAGTTCTTTGTGTTTCAGTTCTGTGTGTTTCAGTTCTGTGTTTCAGTTCTGTGTGTTTCAGTTCTTTGTGTTTCAGTTCTGTGTGTTTCAGTTCTGTGTTTCAGTTCTGTGTGTTTCAGTTCTTTGTGTTTCAGTTCTGTGTGTTTCAGTTCTGTGTTTCAGTTCTGTGTGTTTCAGTTCTTTGTGTTTCAGTTCTGTGTGTTTCAGTTCTGTGTTTCAGTTCTGTGTGTTTCAGTTCTGTGTGTTTCAGTTCTGTGTTTCAGTTCTGTGTGTTTCAGTTCTTTGTGTTTCAGTTCTGTGTGTTTCAGTTCTGTGTTTCAGTTCTATGTGTTTCAGTTCTTTGTGTTTCAGTTCTGTGTGTTTCAGTTCTGTGTTTCAGTTCTGTGTGTTTCAGTTCTTTGTGTTTCAGTTCTGTGTGTTTCAGTTCTGTGTTTCAGTTCTGTGTGTTTCAGTTCTTTGTGTTTCAGTTCTTTGTGTTTCAGTTCTGTGTTTCAGTTCTGTGTGTTTCAGTTCTTTGTGTTTCAGTTCTGTGTGTTTCAGTTCTGTGTTTCAGTTCTGTGTGTTTCAGTTCTTTGTGTTTCAGTTCTGTGTGTTTCAGTTCTGTGTTTCAGTTCTGTGTGTTTCAGTTCTTTGTGTTTCAGTTCTGTGTTTCAGTTCTGTGTGTTTCAGTTCTTTGTGTTTCAGTTCTGTGTGTTTCAGTTCTGTGTGTTTCAGTTCTGTGTTTCAGTTCTGTGTGTTTCAGTTCTGTGTTTCAGTTCTGTGTGTTTCAGTTCTTTGTGTTTCAGTTCTGTGTTTCAGTTCTGTGTGTTTCAGTTCTGTGTTTCAGTTCTGTGTGTTTCAGTTCTTTGTGTTTCAGTTCTGTGTGTTTCAGTCCAGGCTGAAAACAGCTGTTCAACTCAGCGGCTTCTATCTGACCTCTGACCTTTGACTTAGTTTTAATGGATTATTATTTCTGTTTTACTGATTGTGTGTTAATTCTGTGTGTTTTTAATCGGTGTGTCGTTGTAAACACTGAACTGTATCTGTGGGTGACTGTGTCCAGACTCATAAATGTGCTTTCTTCATCTGAACTCTCCTCCTCTTTTCACCAGCACTGATGGAACTTCTGTCTGTACAGGAGCTGGAGGGGACACAAGGGGGGGGGGGGGGGGGGGGGGGGGGGGGGGGGGGGGGGGGAGGTGGGTTGGGGGGGGCCCAGATGATATGACAGTCCATGAAGAAGCAGGCACTGCTGGGACATGTGGGGTGGACTGGAAGGCGCTCCACCCTTCAGAGGCTGGAGCTGGAACCTGTGAGCTGAACTGCAACACACACTAGAGCACAACCAACACATGGTCCACCACCACACAAGACTGGACTGGACTGGACTGGACTGGACTGGACCACCTGTTCCCACCCACCACAGAAGACTGGACTGGACTGGACTGAACTGGACTGGACTGGACTGGACTGGACCACCTGTTCCCACCCACCACAGAAGACTGGACTGGACTGAACTGGACTGGACTGGACTGGACCACCTGTTCCCACCCACCACAGAAGACTGGACTGGACTGAACTGGACTGGACTGGACTGGACTGGACCACCTGTTCCCACCCACCACACAAGACTGGACTGGACTGGACTGAACTGGACTGGACTGGACTGGACCACCTGTTCCCACCCACCACACAAGACTGGACTGGACTGGACTGGACTGAACTGGACTGGACTGGACTGGACCACCTGTTCCCACCCACCACACAAGACTGGACTGGACTGGACTGAACTGGACTGGACCACCTGTTCCCACCCACCACACAAGACTGGACTGGACTGAACTGGACTGGACTGGACCACCTGTTCCCACCCACCACACAAGACTGGACTGGACTGGACTGGACCACCTGTTCCCACCCACCACAGAAGACTGGACTGGACTGGACTGGACTGAACTGGACTGGACTGGACCACCTGTTCCCACCCACCACAGAAGACTGGACTGGACTGGACTGGACTGAACTGGACTGGACTGGACCACCTGTTCCCACCCACCACAGAAGACTGGACTGGACTGGACCGGACCACCTGTTCCCACCCACCACAGAAGACTGGACTGGACTGGACTGAACTGGACTGGACCACCTGTTCCCACCCACCACACAAGACTGGACTGGACTGGACTGGACCGCCTGTTCCCACCCACCACACAAGACTGGACTGGACCGGACCACCTGTTCCCACCCACCACAGAAGACTGGACTGGACTGGACCACCTGTTCCCACCCACCACACAAGACTGGACTGGACCGGACCACCTGTTCCCACCCACCACAGAAGACTGGACTGGACTGGACCGGACCACCTGTTCCCACCCACCACAGAAGACTGGACTGGACTGGACCGGACCACCTGTTCCCACCCACCACACAAGACTGGACTGGACTGGACTGGACTGAACTGGACTGGACTGGACCACCTGTTCCCACCCACCACACAAGACTGGACTGGACTGGACTGGACTGAACTGGACTGGACCAGACCACCTGTTCCCACCCACCACAGAAGACTGGACTGGACTGGACCGGACCACCTGTTCCCACCCACCACACAAGACTGGACTGGACTGGACTGGACTGAACTGGACTGGACCGGACCACCTGTTCCCACCCACCACAGAAGACTGGACTGGACTGGACCGGACCACCTGTTCCCACCCACCACACAAGACTGGACTGGACTGGACTGGACTGGACTGAACTGGACTGGACTGGACTGAACTGGACTGGACCACCTGTTCCCACCCACCACACAAGACTGGACTGGACTGAACTGGACTGGACCGGACCACCTGTTCCCACCCACCACAGAAGACTGGACTGGACTGGACTGAACTGGACTGGACTGGACCACCTGTTCCCACCCACCACAGAAGACTGGACTGAACTGGACTGGACTGGACTGGACTGAACTGGACTGGACTGGACCACCATTTCCCACCCACCACACAAGACTGGACTGAACTGGACTGGACTGGACTGGACTGGACTGGACTGGACTGAACTGGACTGGACTGGACCGCCCTCAGAGAAGATGGCACCAACACTTATCTGACTTTTTAAATTCTAAGTTAGTTTTAATTTGAAAATGTTGGAGTTTTTATTTATTCTAAAAGTTGGTTTTAATTTGAAAGTGTGTTCTTAAATATGTAAGAGTGCTTTTACATTCTGCATTTTATTAAAGCTTGTCTTTATTTTTGAACATGATCTTGGCAGTCGTGTTCTTTCTGAATTGATTTTGGTGGTGATGCTTTCAGTATGAGAATTATTACCCTGCAACTATAAATACATGAATACCTGAAGAAGAAAAACATTATTATTATCATTATTATTATTATTATTAATAATAATAATAATGATAATAATAATAATAATAATAATAATTTTAATGGGTGGGGCATATTATAATGCTGCACAGATGACCAGTACTGTCCAATCACATGTGAGCTGCTCTTTGAAATGTCTGTGGTAACATCCAATGGATTAATGCATAAAAAAAAAAAAAAAAAACATCCAATGGGTGTTTGTGAGGGCAGGGAGAGCTAAAACTACTGGATAATAATAATGACTGTCAAAGGCATTCAAACCAAACTCTTGCCACAGCTGTGAAAGAACAGCTGTTTGAGTTCAACAGAAGGAGTCAGTACTACAAACCCCTCCAGTACAGAAGCCATACCTGTAATGAACTCAGCTCTAATGACACATCTGGACTGGATTACTTAAACACACAGCGCCCCCTTGAGGAGCATCTGCAGGAAACTGCATGGATTGGTTTGGTCTAAACCAGGGTTCTAAACTGCTGTTCTTTCAGGTTCCACATTCAGTCTGATCTGATCTGCAGTGGACCCAACCAGGAAAAGAAGAACAGAAGAACCTGGAAAGAATGACAGCTGCACATTTATGTCTGTGTTTGAGTGGAAAAAAAACCCATTAAATTATGAAAATACTTACTTTTAAAAACTTTCCAATCAAAAAAGATGTGAATAACTTGAAAAAAAACCCTGAAATTTCTTCAGATAAATCAGTGTAATTTTCTCAGTCTTCTTCCTCCACTTCTCATTAGTCCATGTGCATTCTGGATCAGATCTCCAAAGACACTAAACACTGAGGAACAGGAAGAAAAGAGTTCAAACTGGACTGAATTTAATACAGACATTTCAGGTTGGACACATTTGTTCAGGTTAGTCACATTTTATTGGTACAGGAGAGTTTGGAAATGGAAAGAGTTTCACAATTTAATGTGATTTTTTTGCACTAAAACAAAGACAAACATTTGCAGTTGTCATTATTTACAGACATAATGTCATATTATTATTTGTTCCATCAAACCCAGTAGTAAATCTGCAGTGGTTCTTCTGTGTGGGTTCTTCTGCTGTTCTTATTGGACTGTAGATCAGATTGGTCTGGATGTGGAACCCACACTAACATGAGTTCCACAGCCTGGACTGTGGAATTTAGACACTTTGGAAATTCATCCCAGGGGTCGGACTGGAACCTTTGGGGGGGGGGGGGGGGGGGGCATTTGGGCCCCGGGACGCATGTTTGATAGCCCTGGTTTAAAGTCAAATAATAACAGCAGAAGAACTGACAAAAAAGAATGACTGCAGATTTACTTCTTGCTTTAATGTGAGAAAAATGATATTACATTATGTGTGTAAATAATACAAACCTCAGATTTTTGTCTTTGTTTTAGTGCAAAAAATCACATTAAATTGTGAAACTCTTTCCATTTCCAAACTCTCCTGTACCAATAAAATGTGACTAACCTGAACAAATGTGTCCAACCTGAAATGTCTGTATTAAATTCAGTCCAGTTTGAACTCTTTTCTTCCTGTTCCTCAGTGTTTAGTGTCTTTGGAGATCTGATCCAGAATGCACATGGACTAATGAGAAGTGGAGGAAGAAGACTGAGAAAATTACACTGATTTATCTGAAAAAATGTCAGTTTTTTCAGGTTATTCACATCTTTTTTTGTTTGAATAGTTTATAACAGTAAGTATTTTCATAATTTATTGTGTTTTTTTGCACTCAAACAGACATAAATTCTGCGTTGTCATTATTTCTAGTTTCTTGTCTTCTTATTTGACTGCAGATCAGATCAGATCAGGCTGAATGTAGACCCTTAAACGTGGTCTCAGATGAAGCCTATTATTTATGCAGTGGAGCAGAACAGCTCACACAGAGAAGTCTCTGCTCTTTGCCAAAAATTTATAGAGAGTGTGAGAGTCCGGCCTCTAATTTCATCGGCTAATGTAATTATTCCAGCCGAGCCTCATCAGTTTGTCCTCCCTCAAAGGCAGACCATAATGTTCCCTTTCAGCTGTTCCCATGGGAACTGGACGCCTTCATCAACTCCATCATTTATGAATCTCTTAAATAGGAACGGGGCAAGAAGGACTTTTTTCAAGGTTAGCATTTACTGCATATCAATTTACAGAGCAGTAATATTTGAGTAAAAAAAAAAACAAAAAACATGACTACATTTATTCTCCAGTGTTATGAGTTTTAATCATTAAACGGCCGGTGTACCGGAGGGTCTGGCAGCTGTTACTCAACAGCTGTTGGAGGTGGGAGACAGAACTGAAGGGAAACAATATGGCATTATAGCAGAAAGAAAATAAAAAAGTCCTGATCTGTGATCAGAGGGAAGTCCAGTGGAACTTTATGGGACTTTTTGGAGCCAATCCCAGCAGCCGTCTGTGCTATCACAACTTACACTGACTTTATTTTAGAGCAAAGGTCCTCCCCCTTTTTTTTTTGGTCAAATGCCTGAAATTAGATCTGTATTTAATAAAAAAAAAATAAAATAAAATTTAAAAAAAAGAGCTTGAGAGGTTTTCCGTTTTTATCTCCAACATAAAATACTGCAGCAGTTCAGAAGTGTCAGTATTTGATGATCAGTCAGACCTCCTGTACCCCCGTTTAACGACGAACCATAATTCCACAAATAAAACCCTGAAGTCTTTGAAAATATGGGACTGTCCCAGTGATTAGAGGTAAACGGCTGGTCCCCAAAACCAAAGAACCTGTTTTCAATAAAGGTACGGTGTCATCTGTACGCTCGGATGGAATGACCTCAGTTCACTAATACACTGTCACTGTCATCACTGCAGGAGTCATGTGACATGTCAGGTGATAAAACAGCACAGGAAATGAACTACAGAAGTGTTCTGAAGGAACTGCTTTAATTCAGTCCAAGTCTGAAGGGATATTAGGACATGGAAGTACTAGAGTTCTATCAGTTAATCAGTTCAGTTTTATTTATATAGTGTCAATATGTAGTGGTTGGTTGGTTGGTTATAGTTGGTTTGCTTGGTTGGGTGGTTGGTTGGTTATGGTTGGTTTGCTTGGTTGGGTGGTTGGTTGGTTATGGTTGCTTGTGGTTCCTTGGTTGGCTGGTCAGTTGTTTACTTGCTTGGTTGGTATCCAGTTAGTGTCCTGAGTTCCCTGACTGTGCATTTGAACTTCCAGTATATATATATATATATATATATATATATATATAATATATATATATATATATATATATATATATATATGAGTATATGGGAGTACATAAACAAGTATATGGCAGCATATATATGAGTGTATGGGAGTATATATACGAGTATATAGGAGTAAATATATGAGTATATGGGAGTATATATACGAGTATATGGAAGTATATATACGAGTATATGGGAGTATATATAGGAGTATATGGGAGTATATATAGGAGTATATGGGAGTATATATAGGAGTATATGGGAGTATATATAGGAGTATATGTAGGAGTATATGGGAGTATATATTTGAGTATATGGGAGTATATATATGAGTATGTGGGAGTATATATTTGAGTATATGGGAGTATATATATGAGTATGTGGGAGTATATATTTGAGTATATGAGAGTATATATATGAGTATGTGGGAGTATATATTTGAGTATATGGGAGTATATATATGAATATGTGGGAGTATATATATGAGTATATGGGAGTATATATATGAGTATGTGGGAGTATATATTTGAGTATATGGGAGTATATATATGAGTATATGGGAGTATATATATGAGTATATGGGAGTATATATAGGAGTATATGGGAGTATATATAGGAGTATATGGGAGTATATATATGAGTATATGGGAGTATATATATGAGTATATGGGAGTATATATAGGAGTATATGGGAGTATATATTTGAGTATATGGGAGTATATATATGAGTATGTGGGAGTATATATTTGAGTATATGGGAGTATATGTAGGAGTATATGGGAGTATATATATGAGTATGTGGGAGTATATATTTGAGTATGTGGGAGTATATATATGAGTATGTGGGAGTATATATTTGAGCATATGGGAGTATATATATGAGTATATGGGAGTATATATTTGAGTATATGGGAGTATATATATATGAGTATGTGGGAGTATATATAGGAGTATATGGGAGTATATATATGAGTATGTGGGAGTATATATTTGAGTATATGGGAGTATATATATGAGTATATGGGAGTATATATTTGAGTATATGGGAGTATATATATGAGTATGTGGGAGTATATATTTGAGTATATGGGAGTATACATACGAGTATATGGGAGTATATATAGGAGTATATGGAAGTATATATACGAGTATATGGGAGTATATATACGAGTATATGGGAGTATATATACGAGTATATGGGAGTATATATATGAGTATGTGGGAGTATATATTTGAGTATATGGGAGTATATATATGAGTATATGGGAGTATATATTTGAGTATATGGGAGTATATATAGGAGTATATGGGAGTATATATAGGAGTATATGGGAGTACATATATGAGTATACGGGAGTATATATAGGAGTATATGGGAGTATATATAGGAGTATATGGGAGTATGTATAGGAGTATATGGGAGTGTATATAGGAGTATATGGGAGTATATATAGGAGTATATGGGAGTATATATATGAGTATGTGGGAGTATATATTTGAGTATATGAGAGTGTATATATAGGAGTATATGGGAGTATATATATGAGTATGTGGGAGTATATATTTGAGTATATGGGAGTATATATATATATATGAGTATGTGGGAGTATATATTTGAGTATATGGGAGTATATATATGAGTATGTGGGAGTATATATAGGAGTATATGGGAGTATATATATGAGTATGTGGGAGTATATATATGAGTATGTGGGAGTATATATATGAGTATATGGGAGTATATATATGAGTATGTGGGAGTATATATTCGAGTATATGGGAGTATATATACGAGTATATGGGAGTATATATACGAGTATATGGAAGTATATATACGAGTATATGGGAGTATATATACGAGTATATGGGAGTATATATACGAGTATATGGGAGTATATATAGGAGTATATGGGAGTATATATAGGAGTATATGGGAGTATATATATGAGTATATGGGAGTATATATATGAGTATATGGGAGTATATATAGGAGTATATGGGAGTATATATAGGAGTATATGGGAGTATATATTTGAGTATATGGGAGTATATATATGAGTATGTGGGAGTATATATTTGAGTATATGGGAGTAAATATATGAGTATATGGGAGTATATATACGAGTATATGGAAGTATATATACGAGTATATGGGAGTATATATACGAGTATATGGGAGTATATATAGGAGTATATGGGAGTATATATAGGAGTATATGGGAGTATATATAGGAGTATATGGGAGTATATATTTGAGTATATGGCAGCATATATATGAGTGTATGGGAGTATATATACGAGTATATAGGAGTAAATATATGAGTATATGGGAGTATATATACGAGTATATGGAAGTATATATACGAGTATATGGGAGTATATATACGAGTATATGGGAGTATATATAGGAGTATATGGGAGTATATATAGGAGTATATGGGAGTATATATAGGAGTATATATAGGAGTATATGGGAGTATATATTTGAGTATATGGGAGTATATATATGAGTATGTGGGAGTATATATTTGAGTATATGGGAGTATATATATGAGTATGTGGGAGTATATATTTGAGTATATGGGAGTATATATATGAGTATGTGGGAGTATATATTTGAGTATATGGGAGTATATATATGAATATGTGGGAGTATATATATGAGTATATGGGAGTATATATATGAGTATGTGGGAGTATATATTTGAGTATATGGGAGTATATATATGAGTATATGGGAGTATATATAGGAGTATATGGGAGTATATATAGGAGTATATGGGAGTATATATAGGAGTATATGGGAGTATATATATGAGTATATGGGAGTATATATATGAGTATATGGGAGTATATATAGGAGTATATGGGAGTATATATTTGAGTATATGGGAGTATATATATGAGTATGTGGGAGTATATATTTGAGTATATGGGAGTATATGTAGGAGTATATGGGAGTATATATATGAGTATGTGGGAGTATATATTTGAGTATGTGGGAGTATATATATGAGTATGTGGGAGTATATATTTGAGCATATGGGAGTATATATATGAGTATATGGGAGTATATATTTGAGTATATGGGAGTATATATATATGAGTATGTGGGAGTATATATAGGAGTATATGGGAGTATATATATGAGTATGTGGGAGTATATATTTGAGTATATGGGAGTATATATATGAGTATATGGGAGTATATATTTGAGTATATGGGAGTATATATATGAGTATATGGGAGTATACATACGAGTATATGGGAGTATATATACGAGTATATGGAAGTATATATACGAGTATATGGGAGTATATATACGAGTATATGGGAGTATATATACGAGTATATGGGAGTATATATATGAGTATATGGGAGTATATATTTGAGTATATGGGAGTATATATATGAGTATGTGGGAGTATATATTTGAGTATATGGGAGTATACATACGAGTATATGGGAGTATATATACGAGTATATGGAAGTATATATACGAGTATATGGGAGTATACATACGAGTATATGGGAGTATATATACGAGTATATGGAAGTATATATACGAGTATATGGGAGTATATATACGAGTATATGGAAGTATATATACGAGTATATGGGAGTATATATACGAGTATATGGGAGTATATATACGAGTATATGGGAGTATATATAGGAGTATATGGGAGTATATATATGAGTATGTGGGAGTATATATTTGAGTATATGGAAGTATATATATGAGTATATGGGAGTATATATTTGAGTATATGGGAGTATATATAGGAGTATATGGGAGTATATATAGGAGTATATGGGAGTACATATATGAGTATACGGGAGTATATATAGGAGTATATGGGAGTATATATAGGAGTATATGGGAGTATATATAGGAGTATATGGGAGTGTATATAGGAGTATATGGGAGTATATATAGGAGTATATGGGAGTATATATATGAGTATGTGGGAGTATATATTTGAGTATATGAGAGTGTATGTATAGGAGTATATGGGAGTATATATATGAGTATGTGGGAGTATATATTTGAGTATATGGGAGTATATATATATATATATATGAGTATGTGGGAGTATATATTTGAGTATATGGGAGTATATATATGAGTATGTGGGAGTATATATAGGAGTATATGGGAGTATATATATGAGTATGTGGGAGTATATATATGAGTATGTGGGAGTATATATATGAGTATATGGGAGTATATATATGAGTATGTGGGAGTATATATTTGAGTATATGGGAGTATATATATGAGTATGTGGGAGTATATATTCGAGTATATGGGAGTATATATACGAGTATATGGGAGTATATATACGAGTATATGGAAGTATATATACGAGTATATGGGAGTATATATACGAGTATATGGGAGTATATATACGAGTATATGGGAGTATATATAGGAGTATATGGGAGTATATATAGGAGTATATGGGAGTATATATAGGAGTATATGGGAGTATATATATGAGTATATGGGAGTATATATATGAGTATATGGGAGTATATATAGGAGTATATGGGAGTATATATAGGAGTATATGGGAGTATATATTTGAGTATATGGGAGTATATATATGAGTATGTGGGAGTATATATTTGAGTATATGGGAGTATATGTAGGAGTATATGGCAGTATATATATGGGTATATGGGAGTATATATACGAGTATATGGGAGTATATATTTGAGTATATGGGAGTATATATATGAGTATATGGGAGTATATATATGAGTATGTGGGAGTATATATTTGAGTATATGGGAGTATATATATGAGTATGTGGGAGTATATATACGAGTATATGGGAGTATATATACAAGTATATGGGAGTATATATAGGAGTATATGGGAGTATATATAGGAGTATATGGGAGTATATATAGGAGTATATGGGAGTATATATAGGAGTATATGGGAGTATATATAGGAGTATTTGGGAGTATATATACGAGTATATGGGAGTATATATACAAGTATATGGGAGTATATATAGGAGTATATGGGAGTATATATAGGAGTATATGGGAGTATATATATGAGTATATGGGAGTATATATTTGAGTATATGGGCGTATATATAGGAGTATATGGGAGTATATATTTGAGTATATGGGAGTATATATATGAGTATGTGGGAGTATATATTTGAGTATATGGGAGTATATATATGAGTATGTGGGAGTATATATTTGAGTATATGGGAGTATATATATGAGTATGTGGGAGTATATATTTGAGTATATGGGAGTATATATAGGAGTATGTGGGAGTATATATTTGAGTATATGGGAGTATATATAGGAGTATGTGGGAGTATATATTTGAGTATATGGGAGTATATATAGGAGTATGTGGGAGTATATATTTGAGTATATGGGAGTATATATAGGAGTATGTGGGAGTATATATTTGAGTATATCGGAGTATATATAGGAGTATGTGGGAGTATATAATTGAGTATATGGGAGTATATATAGGAGTATGTGGGAGTATATATTTGAGTATATGGGAGTATATATAGGAGTATGTGGGAGTATATATTTGAGTATATGGGAGTATATATAGGAGTATGTGGGAGTATATATTTGAGTATATGGGAGTATATATAGGAGTATATGGGAGTATATATATATATGAGTATATGGGAGTATATATAGGAGTATGTGGGAGTATATATATATGAGTATATGGGAGTATATATATATGAGTATGTGGGAGTGTATCGTAGTTCTCCTCCTCTGTGTACTGGACACTCTGGGTTTTCAGCTCCATCCTAAACAGGTCTTCATGAATCAGATGAACTGTATCGATGCCCTGAAGGGGCAGTTCCAGCTGCTGCTGGGGTGGACTCCAGACGGCCCTGGCCCATACGTTTATGTATGTGTGCATATGTAGCTGTAAGGGGATCGTTTCCCTTCAGTTCTGTCTCCAACAGCTGTTCAGTAAAAGCTGCCAAAACCCTCAAGTACACCAGCAATTAAATGATTCAAACTGAAACCACTGGAAAAGCTACTGAAGGTTCTTTTATGACATGAAACATTCCTACTGCATAAATTGTTAAGTTGTTATTATAATGATAATTATTCTTAGTAGTGTTCGTTACTTTACTCATGACTCTACAGCAAACTGCTTCAAACAGCCTTCATCCTCTTTCATCATCATCATCATCATCATCATCCATTTAGTAGTTTGAAATGGTTTGAAGAAAGAAGGAACAAATAATCCATTTGAATCTGCATCAATGAATTCAGTGAATGAATGCATGAATGAATGAATGCATGAGTTCTCCTTCCCTGCAGTCAGACTGTCCTGTCAGTGACTGAATGTGACTCAGACCAGGTCCAGGTTTTCTGTCGGTTGAAGACAGAGGACGTTCTCATTTCACTCTTTTATCGTCTACATCTAACCTGGGAAAGTAAAAGGATGAGCTCCACTTTTCTGAAGTTCAAATGGACGCTCTGCCGTCACAGTCCAAGAGCACTGTAAAAAAAAAACAAAAAAAAAACTCGTAAAAAAAACGGTATTATTCCAGCAGCAGGGGCACCGAAAAAATACTGTAAAATAACAGAAAATAACCATCTCATAAAAATAATATAATATATATATATATATATATATATATATATATATATATATATATATATATATATATATATATATATATATATATATATTTATTTATAATATAATAATTTCCCATAATTCAAACACAGTTTTTTGCCCTAACTTTACATGAGATTTTGCATATTTTTTGGACTTTTAATGTTTAATACAGAATATTTACATGTATTAAAACAATCCAATTCCCTATAAATATATATATAAATAATTTCCAGTGAGACTCAGTTGTCCAATCCACTGATAAAAACTGTATTTGGACAGTTTATCAGTGCTTATACATGTTATACATTCACAAAAATACATTTATTCAACATTTTTGTTGTGAAACCTCCTGTAATTACACAAGATATTTGTCAATGAACAAACAAGTCTGGTTCAACTGACAGAACTAATACTTCTGTTACTGTTAACTGTCAGTTATTTTATCTGATTTTTTTTTGTTTGTTTGTTTGTTTTACAGTATTAAACTTTAAATTAAAGTTTAATCTCATGAATAGAAAAGAAATATTTGTGAAATTACGATAAATTTGCAAATGTATTTTAACTGTATTTTTCTGTGAAAAAAGAACAATTTTCTTTTAAGAAGTATAAATGTTCTGGTTCTTCACGGTTCCAGTTTTTTCCTGTTCTTTTCCATTTGACATGTAAAATCAGTCTGTTTGTGTCATTTCACTGATATTTTCCTGTATCTGAAAAATACAGAAAAATCTGTCAAATAAACAGTGAAAATTCTGTTAAATTACAGATTTTTTTTACATTGAGGAGAAGGAAGGAGTGAGGAAACCCAAACTGTTCTTTCTACCTTCATCTAATACGTGGAACTCCAGTAAACAAAGCAGACGATGTCATCTTCTGTCAAATATGTGAAACTAAACACAGTTCAGTTTCAGCTGTTTCAGACAGTGGTTGACCCAAACAGAAGCAAATATCTGATAAAACTTTAAAAGACGACCAGTGATTCCATCTGAAAGGAAATTACAGGAGAGGAATGACATTCATGGAAAATGTTCTGATCTGATGAACCGAACAGGAACGTTTGTGTTTAGTGTTGGATGGACCAGTTCAACAGAGTCACATGGACACAGGTTCAATACATTTAACCCTCTGGTATCCAGGTGTGCCTTTTATGCACACTTTGCACTTCATTTTAAAAACTTCATATTATTTTTCACAATTTAAATCAGGTTAGAATTCAAAAGTTGTTCATTTTTACATGATCTTTAAAATTCTGTCCACCAACTCAAATGTGCACATTGTAAACAAAAGAAAATGACCAGACTAGCATCTGTCTGCCAAGTGTGCAGAAAACGCACTGTTTCTAACATTTGATCTGTAGGATTAGGACTGAGCTGGATTTACAAAAATAAAATCTAATTACAGCAGAAAAATAAATCAGTATATAATATTTAATAGTTTGATTTATAGGTGTGCATTTTACGCACACTTGGTGACAGATGCTAGTATTTTTGAACATTTGACCTAGCACCAAAAATAATAATAATGCAAATTAACCAGTGTTGGAGTTAATCACTGACATATGCCAGGATGAAAAAATCTAATAATATGTGATCCACTTTTTATGGAGTATATTGAAAAAAAATTTTTTTTTTAATTTTTTCATCCAAAAAAAATGGTTTGTTTACATTACAAACAGCATTTAAAGGGTTAAAAAATGTGACAATTATTGAGTATTTGGTATTTTTATTTACAGCTCAAGTTGATGAAATAGAAAAAAGTGTAAAAGAATTAAAAACAAACTGTATGAAAATTTTATTGTCATTATTCCACAAGTGTGTGAAAAAGGCACACTGGGTGCTTAGTAAGGGCCTAGGTGGACGGGGTACCAGAGGGATAAGGGTCACTTTTAGTTTATTTTCATGTCTCTAACCTTTTCATGCACAGTGGTCACTCCAGTGGTCACTCCAGTGGTCACTCCAGTGGTCAGTTCTTCTCCAGCTGTTCTCTTGTATATTCATGGGTTTGGTTCTTTTAGTTCCAGATCAGCTGACACAGTGGACACATATGCACCATCCCATAATAATCCACTGTGATTCAAACCATTCATGTGTGACAGACTGCAGTGGGACGAATAAGAGTGAAGAAGGAATATTTTATATAGATGGAGTTACAGAAATGCATTTTTTACTGTTTTTTTTTTATGTTTTAGTTTTTATGAATGTCTTTTTTTAAATGAGAACATCAGCCTGTTCAGGGACGACAGGTGGAAATGAGCTCTAGTGTTAGAACCTGGAACCAGTGATGGGACTGTTGGTTCTTTGAAGGGAGTCGTTCAATCAGGAGTCGTTCACTGAAAAGAGTCGTTCAACAGACTGGCTCTGTTCTGTTTTTGCATTCTTTTGAAACACCAGTGTTTGAATGACTAAATAGGCTCCATGTGATGACTGACATTCCATTTTAAAGGTGTTTAATTAATATTATCTTACTGTAAAACAGAACGGTTAGTTCAAATGTGTGGGTTAAATCCATGACATGAGAGGTGACATTAGACAAATGATGGAACTGGAGCAAAAACATCCCAGTCCATTCTGTGGACTGGGATGTAGAAGAAAAATGAAGAAGAAAATAAAACATTTTCTGATGAAAGAACATTTGATTCTCCTCAAAACAAGAACAATAAATGTGTGGAAACATATGGAAAAAACTGCCCAAAACACAACAGTGGTTTATCATTTATCCTCCAGTCTGCTCACCTCACACTTCAAACTGGTGTTTTTTTTAACTTCTTCCATCAGACATGCTCAGTGCACTCTTGTTTTTCTGCTGGAACATTCTCCTCCTGCCCAGTGCCTCCCCTGTGACACTAAATTGACAGGCAATTGGACACTCCCTCCTTACAAAAAAAAATAAAATAAATAATAATAATAATAATAATAATAATAATAATAATAATAATAATAATAATAATAATAATAATAATAATAATAAATTAATTAATTAAAAAAAAAAAAAAAAAATGAACTGCTGTTTACAAAGACTTGGTTCCCATCGGTCATTTCAAAGAGCTGTTCAAAAGATTCGATTCGTTCATGAACGTCACATCACTACCTGACACACTACGTCTGTCCTTTTTAAGGTTAACGTATGTTGTGCATTGTCCTTGTCTAAATAAAATGGAAAACATAACTTTGCTGTTCTTGATAAACCTGATCTGCAGTCATATGTTTTAGTGTAAATCAATTGCTAATTGTTATTAGACTGTAATTAACTCTTTTCTTAATCAAAAAGTCTATTTTTTTTGCATATTATCTCCATGAATTGAGTAACAACTACTACTAGAGTATGATAAAAATGTGATAAAACAGCATTAGTGGCTTTAAAAATGTTTTTATTTCATGGTTTTCACACAGTTGATCACTTTCTGACATTGCGTTTTAAATACATGTTTCTTTGCTTCTAAAATCAAACACATGGTGTCCAGCTGAGTGGACAGTTTTGGAACTCCATGAAAAATAGGGTCATAAAAAATTTCAGTTGCATTGTTTTTTTCATGCCTAACAAGGAATAGAAACATTCAAGAAAAAATATTGACTAAGGTTCTCATAATTCATGCATGAAAGGGTTAAAAAAAAACTGAGCTGAGGCCTGTTCCTGCTGGTATGGGACTCTTTAGTATACATTATATCTAGTTTCATATTCACCACATGGACATGATCAGCTTAAAAAGTCGTTTCTTAAACTAGTTTTTCTAGTTTTATTAACTCCATTAGTCCAGACACACAAATGGAGTTCATCTGAACGACTGTAGTTTGACAGACTACACCTGATGAGGGGTTTATTTATTTTATTGTTCTGGTCTTTATTCTTCAGTTTTAGAGCTGACTGTGGAACAGGGCTGTCAAACCTGCGTCCCCCCCCAAAGGTTCCAGTCCCACCCCTGGGATGAATTTCCAAAGTGTCTAAATTCCACAGTCCAGGCTGTGGAACTCATGTTAGTGTGGGTTCCACATCCAGACCAATCTGATCTACAGTCCAATAAGAACAGCAGAAGAACCCACACAGAAGAACCACTGCAGATTTACTACTGGGTTTGATGGAAATAATAATATGACATTATGTCTGTAAATAATGACAACTGCAAATGTTTGTTTTAGTGCAAAAAATCACATTAAATTGTGAAACTCTTTCCATTTCCAAACTCTCCTGTACCAATAAAATGTGACTAACCTGAACAAATGTGTCCAACCTGAAATGTCTGTATTAAATTCAGTCCAGTTTGAACTCTTTTCTTCCTGTTCCTCAGTGTTTAGTGTCTTTGCAGATCTGATCCAGAATGCACATGGACTAATGACAAGTTACTACTCAAAAATCACCCAAATTCACCCAAAAATTATCCTACAACCACCTAAAAATTACCCAAAAAAACACCCAAAAAACCCACCTAACATTATTACCTCTAAATAATGACAACTTCAAATTTTAATGCAAAAAAATAACATAAAATTATGACAATATTGAGATTTACAAACTATCCTGTAACAAAGAAAAAAAATGTTGAAGTTGCTAATTCTAGATGTTTTTTTGGGTTAATTGAAGATTTTTTTTTTTTTTTTTTTTTTGCTTAATTCAAGATTTTTTGCTAAATTTGAGATTTTTTGGGCTTAATTCAAGATTTTTTACTTAATTGAAGATTTTTTTTTTAATATATATATATTTTTTGCTTAATTCAAGATTTTTTTTCACTTAATTCACACTAATTTTTTTTTTTTGCTTAATTCAAGATTTTTTTCACTTCATTCAAGCTAATTTTTTTTTGCTTAATTCGAGATTTTTTCTGTAATTCAAGCTAAATTTTTTTTTTTTTGCTTAATTCAAGATGTTTTCCTTAATTCAAGCGATTTTTTTTTTTTTTTTTTAATTTTTTTTTCTTAATTCAATTCAAGACTGTGGAATTTTTGTACTTTGTAAATTCATCCCAGGGGCTGGATTGGACCCTTTGGTGGGCCGGTTTTGGCCCCTGGGCCTCATGTTTGACAGTCCTGCTCTAAGGTGATGCATCCCATCAGTGAAACGTAAACCCACGTCTGTAAATCCAGTGTACTCGTGTCCTCCTTGACTGTCTTCTGCTTGGTCTGCACTGACCTACACTGCTGTGTCCCATCCATCGCACACATTCACACCACGGACGATAACAGCGTTATTACAATGCAGACGGCGTCCTTCGGTGGCAGCGTTTCAGAGGAACTATCTGACCGCTGCAGGGTTGTGTTCCTCTAAACCCCTAAGTGCTGCAGACTGCAGCTAAACACAAACAGTATTATCACATCCTGTGAGCCGTCCAGGTTCAGAAGTGTCTTTAAAGCAGAAAAAAGGACAAATGCAGATAAAACACACACTGATGGAGGAGCTGGTGAAATCAGCTGAGGACGATCAAAACCAAACCAAGAGCAGAAACACAGACTGGAACTGATGTCCACTCTGGAGATGGGATGGACCAGCTGAGCTTTTGACCCAAACGTTGTAAAGTATGATGTGTTAGACCAGGGTTCTAAACTGTTGTTCTAACAGGTTCCACATTCAGTCTGATCTGATCTGCAGTGGACCCAACCAGGAAAAGAAGAACAGAAGAACCCAGAAATAATGACAACTGACCATTTATGTCTGTGTTTGAGTGAAAGAAAACCCATTAAATTATGAAAATACTTACTTTTATAAACTATCCAAACAAAAAAGATGTGAATAACCTGAAAAAAACTGACATTTCTTCAGATAAATCAGTGTAATTTTCTCAGTCTTCTTCCTCCACTTCTCATTAGTCCATGTGCATTCTGGATCAGATCTCCAAAGACACTAAACACTGAGGAACAGGAAGAAAAGAGTTCAAACTGGACTGAATTTAATACAGACATTTCAGGTTGGACACATTTGTTCAGGTTATTCACATTTTATTGGTACAGGAGAGTTTGGAAATGGAAAGAGTTTCACAATTTCATGTGATTTTTTGCACTAAAACAAAGACAAACATTTGCAGTTGTCATTATTTACAGACATAATGTAATATTATTTTTCCCATCCAACCCAGTAGTAAATCTGCAGTGGTTCTTCTGTGTGGGTTCTTCTGCTGTTCTTATTGGACTGTAGATCAGATTGGTCTGGATGTGGAACCCACACTAACATGAGTTCCACAGCCTGGACTGTGGAATTTAGACACTTTGGAAAATCATCCCAGGGGTCGGACTGGAACCTTTGAGGGGGGGGGGGGGGGGGGGGGGGGGGGGGGGATCAATTCAATCAATAAATGAACAGAAATGACTGAATGTCAGACTTTGTCAGTTTTTATGATGGTTGTATTTTGTTGACCTTACACTGTAAAAAAAACACCCATAAAAAAAAGGTAACATTCTGGCAGCAGGGGTGCCAAAAAAAATACTGTAAAATAACTGAAAATAACCATGTCATAAAAATACGGTAATTTTCCATAATTCAAATACAGTTTTTTGCCCTAACTTTACACGAGACTTTGCTTTTTTTTTTTTTTTTTTGACTTTTTAATGTTTAATAAAGAATATTTTCATGTATTAAAACAATCCAATTCCCTATAAATAAATAAATAAATAAATAAATAAATATACATATATATATATATATATATATATATATATATATATATATATATATATATATATATATATATATATATGAAGAGAGAGAGAGAGAGAGAGAGATAAATAATTTTCAGTGAGACTCAGTTGTCCAATCCACTGATAAAAACTGTATTTGGACAGTTTATCAGTGCTTATACATGTTATACATTCACAAAAATACATTTATTCAACATTTTTGTTGTGAAACCTCCTGTAATTACACAAGATATTTGTCAATTAACAAACAAGTCTGGTTCAACTGACAGAACTAATACTTCTGTTACTGTTAACTGTCAGTAATTTTATCTGGTTTTGTTTTTTGTTTTTTTTGTTTGTTTTTTACAGTATTAAACTTTAAATTAACAGTTTAATCTCATAAATAGAAAAGAAATACTTGTGAAATTAGGATACATTTGCAAATGTATTTGAACTGTATTTTTCTGTGAAAAAAGAAAAAATTTTCTTTAAAAAAATGTAAATTTTCTGGTTCTTCACAGTTCCAGTTTTTTCTTGTTCTTTTCCATTTGACATGTAAAATCACAGTCTGTTTTTGTCATTTCATTGATATTTTCCTGTATCTTGAAAATACAGGACAAATCTGTCAAATAAACAGTGAAAATTCTGTTAAATTACAGATTTTTTTTTACAGTGTAGCCTGCTTTGCATCCTGTGTTATTCACTGTTTTTACTTATTTAATCCCTTGTTTTATGTTTCGTGTACGACACTTACTCCGGCTGTAAAGTTCTTACAGTGTATTATAAATACAGTTGGTATGGTATGGTGTAGTTTTAGGTGAAAATGTGCCTGGATTGGACTGAAACCTGGATGGTTTCCTATTGGGCTAACATGAGCATTGTTCAAACTGAACCATCTGATGGTGATTGAAGGTCACTTTGCAATATTTTAAAGTAGTAATTACAGGTCCTCAGTGCCTTTCTGTTAGAACGCCCTGAAGGCAAACTTCTCCCATATGCACTGCAGACCAATTCATTTGGTTTTTTGGAAACATTACGGTCATTTAGCTGCGATAGTTTTCTGTCCATCAGCTGGAGGTTTTCTTTCTTGACTCGCACTGGTATAACCATGGACATGGGGCTGAAGAATCCAGAGTTTTGTCAGAAAAACAAAACAACGAGCTGGAAGGAGCAAGGTTATTATCGTTAATGAAAACTACCGAAATGGCGACACGGTGGTGCAGTGGTTAGCACTCGTGCCTCACAGCAAGAAGGTCCTGGGTTCGATTCCAACACCAGTTGATGGGGGGTGGGACCTTTCTGTGTGGAGTTTGCATGTTCTCCCGTGTCTGCGTGGGTTCTCTCCGGGTACTCCGGCTTCCTCCCACCATCCAAACACATGCACCAATAGGTTAATGGGTTCATCTAAATCGCCCATAGGTGTGAATGTGAGAGTGACTGTTCGTCTCTATATGTTCAGCCCTGAGATGAACTGGAGACTTGTCCAGGGTGAACCCCGCCTTCGCCCCTATGTAGCTGGGATAGGCTCCAAGAGACCCCCGTGATCCTAGTGAGGATAAAGCGGGTTCAGAAAATGAATGAATGAAAACTACCGAAATGACCAAAACAAGAATTGAAAAAACATTTTCATTAACTGAAATAAATAAAAACTAGAATTCAAAGAAAGAAAATAACCATAACTAACTGAAACTGTATTGTGTGTTTACTAAACTAACTAAAACAGATACAAATTCTGGATCCAATTCCCTTGGTTTTGGTCTTTGTCAATGTCAGATTGATGTTCAATGGATTTCTTTGTCTCTCTCAGTTTTCTGTGCTGTCTCCATACGACACTTTTTGCTCCGTCACTTGTGTTCACTGTGGTTTCCAGTCGTCTTCTGGTCCCCACTCTACCTGGAAACATGGAGACTAAAGCAGCAGAGTCCTGTCTGGGATTGATTTGAATAGGAGCACAGAGAAGAAGAGAAAAGAGACCACTGAACTACAACTGAACTACAACTGAACTACAACTGAACTACATCTGAACTACAACTGAACTACAACTAAACTACAACTGAACTACAACTGAACTACATCTGAACTACAACTGAACTACAACTGAACTACAACTGAACTACAACTGAACTACAACTAAACTACAACTGAACTACAACTGAACTACAACTAAAACTACAACTGAACTACAACTGAACTACAACTGAAACTACAACTGAACTACAACTGAAACTACAACTGAACTACAACTGAACTACAACTGAACTACAACTAAAACTACAACTGAACTACAACTGAACTACAACTGAACTACAACTAAACTAAAACTAAGCATTTAGAAAAAAAGTAAAACTAATAAAAACTATCAAACCTGCTCTAAAAACACATTAAAACAAACTGAATTAGAGAAAAAAAAGTCTAAACTAAATCAAACTAAACCAGAATGACAAATCTAAAACTATTGGAACCTTGGTTTGGACATGATGGTCGTCGACTGTCCTGCTGAACTGTGACTGTGCAGACGGACAGGAAAGCCGACAGCAGGTCTAACCTCAGAGGACAGACAGAAAAGCCGACAGCAGGTCTAACCTCAGAGGACAGACAGAAAAGCCGACAGCAGGTCTAACCTCAGAGGACAGACAGAAAAGCCGACAGCAGGTCTAACCTCAGAGGACAGACAGAAAAGCCGACAGCAGGTCTAACCTCAGAGGACGGACAGAAAAGCCGACAGCAGGTCTAACCTCAGAGGACGGACAGAAAAGCCGACAGCAGGTCTAACCTCAGAGGACAGACAGAAAAGCCGACAGCAGGTCTAACCTCAGAGGACAGGCGTCCATCACTGTCAGGTTGGAGGGCGGGAATTTCCAATAAGACTTTCAATAAGAGTTTTTCGTCTTTCAAATGGAAATAGTGTTTTCTGTGAATAATCACCACTCACACAAACATCTGAATTTCAAAAACTGAACTGTATTTTTTTCTTCTTCTCTGAACTACAGTCCACGTCTCAGGACACGTGGACACAGGTTTGGACGTTTGTCCCTTTCACCATCGTTCCTCCTGGGGAAAAGCTTTGTGGGATTCCTCCTCCTCCCACAGTTTTGTTTCAGATCCTGTTTTTCTGGTGCTTCAGCAGCTGCTTCTGCTGCAAACTCAGGGAAACAGTGCACGTCAGCGTTCACATTCAGAATAATTGTCAGGCACCTGTCAGTTTAGAGCAATTCTGAAACACTCACATGCACCAACGAAGAACTAAACTGACTGTGCAGATGGATGGATGGATGGATGGATGAGGTGCACCTGTCGTTAATTCATGGTAATTTGCAGGTGCACATAATTTGTGTTTGCAAATGTAGAACGTTTCTCTGCACAGATTAATGAAGGAGATTCACAGAGTTCGAAAAAAGGAAAGGTTTGAGAGGGAGGAGCATTTAGACTGGAAAGAGATGAAAAATGGATCAACTTTTCCATCCATCCATCCCTCCTGTACTTTCTCCAGGGGGGTTCTGAGTCATAGCCCCTCCCAGCCTGTCCTCGGTGGCTCCTCCCAGAACACCTGTCCTGCACATACCTGCACCAGGTCACTGGACAAACAGCAGCTCTGATGTCAGCCCCTTCCAGATGACCAAGCCCCTCCCCCTGTCTGTACGAACACTGATCTGACCAAACACAGTCGTATGTCACACCAGTTCTTAGAACACAGACACATTTTCTACCTTTCACGTGTTATTCAGCTCCATTTGATCACATGTCAGTTCACGCCAACATCTCCAGTCCTAACCTTAAGCCTAACCCTCAGTGCGTGCATTTGACACCTCAGTGCTCATAATGGTGTGAACATACATGCAGAAGCTCATAATGTGTCCCAGTAACAGGCCAGGTAAAAGTGGTGTGTATATTTACATCAGTCATGATGTCACGTTGCTCCAAACAGTGAGTGTAACCAACCTGCAGAAAATCTTCTATTAAAAATCTTATT
This sequence comes from Sphaeramia orbicularis, assembly GCF_902148855.1. Classification (NCBI taxonomy): domain Eukaryota; kingdom Metazoa; phylum Chordata; class Actinopteri; order Kurtiformes; family Apogonidae; genus Sphaeramia; species Sphaeramia orbicularis. The sequence goes on along the minus strand of NC_043977.1, from coordinate 58,736,336 downwards.
AAAAAACCTGCACATTCCAACACATTTTACGCTTAGCTTGTAAATCTAAATATTTTCAAAATTTAATGTTATTTTTTTGCACTAAAATTTGAAGTTGTCATTATTTGTAGGCATAATGTTAGGTGTTTTTTGAGTAATTTTTAGGTGGTTTTAGGGTCATTTTTGGGTGAATTTGGGTGATTTTTGAGTGGTAACTTGTCATTAGTCCATGTGCATTCTGGATCAGATCTCCAAAGACACTAAACACTGAGGAACAGGAAGAAAAGAGTTCAAACTGGACTGAATTTAATACAGACATTTCAGGTTGGACACATTTGTTCAGGTTAGTCACATTTTATTGGTACAGGAGAGTTTGGAAATGGAAAGAGTTTCACAATTTAATGTGATTTTTTGCACTAAACAAAGACAAACATTTGTACAGGGTGGGGAAGCAAAATGTACAATATTTTGAGGCAGGGATTGAAAGACAGTGTATGACCAATTAGTTTAGTGAAAGTCATGAGAATTTATTTGCCACAAGAAAATGTCCATAATAGAAAATGTTTTTATTCTATGTGTCCTCCTTCTTTCTCAATAACTGCCTTCACACGCTTCCTGAAACTTGTGCAAGTGTTCCTCAAATATTGGGGTGACAACTTCTCCCATTCTTCTTTAATAGTATCTTCCAGACTTTCTGGTAATAGTTTTGCTCATAGTCATTCTCTTCTTTCCATTATAAACAGTCTTTATGGACACTCCAACTATTTTTGAAATCTCCTTTGGTGTGACGAGTGCATTCAGCAAATCACACACTCTTTGACGTTTGCTTTCCTGATTACTCATATGGGCAAAAGTTTGTGAAAAGGTATGGATAATAGTGTTAGGTATGATTATGACATCAGTATATGTTTGGGTTCAAAACAACTGACGTAGTGTCTGCTGAGAAAAAACAACTACATGTTCAGTCTACATTTTGCTTCCCCACCCTGCAGTTGTCCTTATTTACAGACATAATGTCATATTATTTGTTCCATCAAACCCAGTAGTAAATCTGCAGTGGTTCTTCTGTGTGGGTTCTTCTGCTGTTATTATTGGACTGTAGATCAGATTGGTCTGGATGTGGAACCCACACTAACATGAGTTCCACAGCCTGGACTGTGGAATTTAGACACTTTGGAAATTCATCCCAGGGGTGGGACTGGAACCTTTGGGGGGGGGGCGGCAGATGCATTTGGGCCCTGGGACGCATGTTTGACAGCCCTGGTCTAAATGATCCTTGGAATGCAGTGGTACTGAGTGAACAGTAAATGTATTAGACCACAGTATGTCAGTACATCTGCATTTGGCTGATGCACCCTTGTTGCAGGAAACACCAAACCCCCCCCCCCCCCCTTCTGAATATCAACAAGTATAATATCTAATATGGATGCATCCTCAACGGCTGCTTGTTTGGAGTCGGTTCGTTCCAGCAGACGTACGCTCAGCCTCCAACTCTACAGCTGCAATTCAATGCACACTGTAAAAAAAAATAATTTAACAGAATTTTCACTGTTTATTTGACAGATTTTTCCTGTATTTTTCAGATCCAGGAAAATATCATTGAAATGACAAAAACAGACTGTGATTTTACATGTCAAATAGAAAAGAACAGGAAAAAACTGGAACTGTGAAGAACCAGAACATTTCCATTTTTTTAAAGAATTTTTTTCTTTTTACAGAAAAATACAGTTAAAATACATTTGCAAATGTATCATAATTTCACAAATATTTCTTTACTATTTATGAGATTAAACTGGCAATTTAAACTTGAATACTGTAAAAAATAATAATAAAACCAAATAAAATAACTGACAGTTAACAGTAACAGAAGTATTAGTTCTGTCAGTTGAACCAGACTTGTTTGTTCATTGACAAATATCTTGTGTAATTACAGGAGGTTTCACAACACAAATGTTGAATAAATGTATTTTTGTGAATGTATAACATGTATAAGCACTGATAAACTGTTCAAATACAGTTTTTATCAGTGGATTGGACAACTGAGTCTCACTGAAAATTATATATATATATATATATATATATATATATATATATATAGGGAATTGGATTGTTTTAATACATGTAAATATTCTTTATTAAACATTAAAAAGTCAAACATATGCAAAATCTCATGTAAAGTTAGGGCAAAAAACTGTATTTGAATTATGGAAAATTACCGTATTTTTGAGATATTTTTCTTCTGTTATTTAACAGTATTTTTTTGGTGCCCCTGCTGACAGAATATTACTGCTTTTTCTGTTTGTTTTTTTTTCCAGTGTATGTAATATGGCTGCATCCTCAACGGCTGCTTGTTTGGAGTCGGTTCGTTCCAGCAGACGTACGCTGAGGGGCATGAGGGCGAACATTTCCTCTAATTCTGCTGCTGCGATTCAATGCTAATGCATGTAGATGAAGTGTGGCAGATGCATTAAGGAAGTGGAAGCTCCAAATAGATCATCCCACAGAAGCTCGGCTGCTTTTCATCTAGCTGAAAGGACAGGAGGGTGAAGGAAGAGTACAGAAAAGGACACTAACAAATGAGGGACTGTGTACACAGTTGAACATGTGCATCCAGACGGTCCAGGACGAATATTTAGTGAAACACAGATGGACACGCACACATTCACACTTCAGCCCAAATTCATCCTCTGAAAAGGACAGAAATGAATGTGGACGGAGAGATGGAAGTCCAAAAATGACTGGTGATGTATTTGAAATGACTGCACCAAAATGAAAAAGTGCTTTGACGTGTATTTCGTTTGACAATATAAACACAAACTAATTCCAGATTTTCCTGGTCACCTTGTCTTCATCTGCACATGTGTTCCAGCTCTTCTGTTTGTCACGTTCAGGCCTAAACACACTCTGTGGTGGAGTCAGGGTGTGATTATGACTGAATGGAACGGCAGAGTTCACCTCCTGCCTTCTGCATTTATTTGAAGGACTTGTAGAATTCTGTCACATCAGTGGGAACAAAGTGAATCAGCTTCAAATCTGGCAGTTTGAACTTTTCTGTCATTCTCCACGCCTAATCAGACAGTGACAGTGATGGTGGAGAAGGTCGTCCAGAGAACACGTTTCACACTGGATGTCATGGTAGGTTACAGTACGACAGTCTGCACAAGTTAAGTGTTAATGGTTGCATCACAGCAGAATCAGAAATAAGGCTGTGTACCGGCAAGAACCTGGTGATAGGATACAAATCACAATACTAGGATCACAATACGATATATCACGATATATCACGGTATATCACGATATATCGTGATACTGTTAAAAAGGCCATTTTTTGTTTGTTTCTTTTTTTTAAATGATTATTTCCTTGAAGAATTGAATTCCATCATAAATCTGCACAAATCCTAAACCCATTTGTATTTGATCCCAACAGGATCTAATGTTCTATCAGCAAATGTTCAAACTGTGTTCAAACTGAAATTCTGTTTTACACACATTCCAGTTTCAGATCCTGTTCAAATGTTCAGATTCTATTAGTTCACAACGAACATCAGAACAGGATTTGAGTTCAATCCAACAAAGGAACCAACATCTGCCTCTCAGACAGAAAAAAGTGATTTTAGGAGGATTCAACACACTGTAAGACCGGATAGTTGAGTTTACTTCAAAAATCTGAGGTAACTCGTTGCCTTAAAAAATTTAAGTAATGAGTCATGAAAACTTGAGTGTATTAAACTGAAACGCTTGATTTGAATGGAATTGCTGTTTTAAGTCCAACACACTGAACGCCAAGTTCATTTAACTGAAAATTTGTTGCATTGTCAATTGCTTTGTATAATCATTAGACTGAATATCATCAGTTCATTTTAATCAACTCCAACTTGATTTAAATTAAAATGTTTTGGAATATAAAGTGCTTTGTATGATTTTTTTAACTTAATATATTGCAGCTTGGATGGAAGTTAAAAAAGTTAGCTCAATGTCATTTACCAGTACAGGAAGTGCTTTTAATTTGGCAAAGCCTTAAGATTTGTGCTGGACAAGACAAATTTCAGCTGAACAGTGAATCCATAGTTGTTCCTGTGGCTGTGACTCCTGGTGCAGATGTACAAAAATACAAAAACAGACACAAAAAGGCCAATAAACACTGACACACACACATTCAGTCCAAATGAACACTAACAGCACAACCACTGAACCCTGCACAGAAAAACAACACATTTACAACTACAGGAACAATACCCACAATGCACTGCAGAGATAAAAAGGTGTAGTCATGACTAAAACTTAGTGATTTAAATCCATTCAACTTCAACTTTTTCGTGCTTTCGACTGTCTACAAATTAGTGGAATATACTGAACATTTTATAGTAATGCCATTAAACTGAAATCATTTAAGTCCATTGTAATTAAAGCATTTTAGTAAATACAACTTCTGGGCTTACAGTGAAACCATTATTTAATAAAACAGTGTTAAATAACAAAAAAGAAGAGATAAACAAAAAAGAAAAACTAAAAAACTAAAATGAACCTCCACAATATCTGCATTTGAATAAATACCTAAAAATATTGATACAGTACGTTTTAATTTCAATACAGTATCGTGAAATGAAATATCGCGATATATTGCAGAACCAATATTTTCTAACAGTCTTACAGTTTGGTATGTCTTTAAGGCTTTTTTTTTTTTTTGTGAAAATATGTCTGTTCAGTCAGGACAATTCAAAAGGACAGTTTGGACGGTTTTGTGGAAGTATGGACGTGTCCTGCAGGTGGACTATTGTCCTGTAAAAAGAAGAAGTGGAGCCCCGGACTCAGAGCTTCAGCTGCAGAGTGTCCAAACACAAACAAAGCTAATATTTAGACAGTAATGGAAACCATCAGAGGAGCCCAGGCTGATTATGTCCTGTTCTGAACGTCTGCAGGGAACACTTCCACACAAATGGAATCTCCAAATGAAGCAGGGTTTCATTAGGTGATAATGAAAGACGGGAAACGCTCATTTCTGTTCGTTTATTTCATCTGCTGGAACAGATGGAACTGAACTGTAGAAGAAGCAGAACAGTGAGAACCCTGTGTGTTTTAGTACCGTCCATGCACTGGGGATGAAACCGATCCCTTTTGTTTGTATTTGCACATATATTTAGGCTTTTAAGGATATTAGTCCAAATCAAAGAGACACATTTTCATTTCAGCCGGGTTTATTATTTTCAGGAACATCCTGTGAGAAGCAGAACCAGAGCAGAGGTGTTATCATCTGATGAACAGGAGCTGATGGACACCTGCTGCATGCCTTTGTGTTCTCAGTATCTGGATGGGATTATTCCTGTGGTTTCCAACCTTTTTTGGCTCCTGACCCCATTTTACCATCACACATTTGTGGTGACCCCAGACTTTCAAAACACAGACATTTTTTTGCTGATATTAATTGAATTTTCCTTGGTCAGGTTATGTCCAGTCAGTCCAGCTGTGATTTACAAGGAGGACAATTAAAACTGAACAAACAAGAACTGAAAACGTGAATTATGAAAGAGCTGCAGCATCTGAACCCTTAGTGGTCTGAGTCTGTTTTGGCTGTTTTTCAGTTCTTTTGATTTTGTCTTTATATACTACATAAACAAATGTTTACTATACCCATGTTTGGGATCTGTTTTTTCAGCACAACTTCATCTATATCATCTGTCTGTTATTTTTTCCACTTTAACCTACTATAAAAACACAACAGGACAAAAAACACACACAAAAAAATAAAATTCAATTTGAAAAATGTGTATAATTTATTGCATAAATAACACACAGATGCTTAACAAACCTTTTCAAAGACTTTAAAAGTGAATATTGGTTCCAAATATTTGGTATAGAAAATCAAAGTTGTAATAAATTAAAACTATACTCAAATATTTGACCTAAAGGCAGATCTTTACAGAGGCGTTTTCTCCATCAGTTACTATAAAGTCCAGGCGACCCCATGTGGGGTCCCGACCCCAAGGTTGGAAAACTCTGGATTATACTGTTACATTTATTCAGATTGAAGATGATACCAGTGTTTTTCAACCTTGGGGTCAGGACCGCACATGGGGTCGCCTGAAATTTATAGTGATTGATTAAAAAAAAGACAAAAAAAAAAAAAAGCATACTAAAGTGTCAAGGTTTCCCTGTAAAAGGATGGATGTTATTCCAATACAAACTGGTGCTGCTGGTGGATGTAGACCCCAGGTCAACCTCTAAAGAAGACCCTCTGTCCTCCTCATTTCAGTTTAACCTCTTGAACACTGGTTTCACATGTTTGTGGTGCAAGATTTGATCAGTTTGAGAAAGAACAGACTGGACCAGCCAACTGAAAAAGGGGAGTGGGAGCAGTTCATGCAGTGGTTTTCAACCTCAGGGTCAGGAGCCCACATGGGGTCGCCTGGAATTTCCAGTAATTGATAAAAAAAAATAATAAAACTTACTAATAAAAATTCACATTATATGGCCTAAGTCAGTGGTTTCCAACCTTTGTTTTTTTTTTTTTACTCCTGCCTCCATTTTAATATCACAAATTTTTGGTGACCCCAGACATTCAAAACAGAGACTTATTTTTGGGCTAAAATTAGTTTGTTTTGATCGTGTAATAGTTTGCTATACTATGTTACAAATAAATGTTAATTTTAGACAACATTTAGGTTATATAATGTAAATTTTTATTAGTCAGTTTTAATTTTATTTATTTATTATTTTTTTTTTTAATAAATTATTAGAAATTTCAGGCGACCCCAGACATTCAGAACTGAGACATTTGATTTTGGCTAAAATTAATTAGTTTTTGATTGTGTAATAGTTTGCTATAATATGTTGCAAATAAACATAAATTTTAGACAACATTTAGACTATTTCATGTAAATTTTTGTTAGTAATTTAAAATTTTTTTTTTTTTTTAATTTTTTCTGATAAATTATTAGAAATTTCAGGTGACCCCAGACATTCAAAATGTAGACATTTTTTGGCTAAAATTAATTTGTTTTTGATTGTGTAATAGTTTGCTATAATATGGTGCAAATAAATGTTAATTTTAGGCAACATTTAGGCTATATAATGTACATTTTTATTTATTAGTAAGTTTTATTTTTTTTATCAATTACTGGAAATTTCAGGTGACCCCACTTGGGGTCCTGACCCCAAGGTTGAAAAACACTGACCTAAATGTTTCCAAAAATCACTGTTTATTTGCAACATATTATAGCAAACTATTACATGATTAACAACAAATTAATTTTAGCCAGAAAAAATGTCTCCGTTTGGAATGTTTGGGGTCACCTGAAATTTCTAATAATTTATTTAAAAAAATTTAAAAAAAATTCAAACTTGCTAATAAAAATGTCCATTATACAGTCTGAACGTTGGGTCTGAACCGTCTTCCTCTGACTGCTCCTTTAATCGACTGGACTTCAGTCTAATGCAGTCCAGATCCAGTCCAGATCCAGTCCAGATCCAGTCCAGATCCAGTCCAGATCCAGTCCACTGTGTACAGGTTCCTCTGTTTGTGGGTTCCTCTGTTTGTGGGTTCCTCCGTCTCTTCCACACAGGACAGACTGCAGATGAGCTGAGCATCATGGAGGCCACAGGACAGGAGACTGATGACCTGTCCTCCAACTCAATTAAAGAAGGATCGGCCGCAAACTTCAGCCCAAGAATCCATTTGTGAGTGAGTGTGAGTTTGTAACGTTCAGGAGAGGAATGTGCAGCGTCAGAGGGAGAGGAGGGAGTCGTACTCACAACACCTGAGGGAAGAGACAGATTCCACTGCTCTGTCTGTCATGCACATCAGTAGAACCAAACAGCATGAAGAAGAACCGCAGAGGGTTAGACATGTTCAACTGAACTGAAGAAGAACCGCAGGCAGAGGGTTAGACATGTTCCACTGAACTGAAGTAGAACCTCAGAGGGTTAGACATGTTCCACTGAACTGAAGTAGAACCGCAGGCAGAGGGTTAGACATGTTCCACTGAACTGAAGTAGAACCTCAGAGGGTTAGACATGTTCCACTGAACTGAAGTAGAACCTCAGAGGGTTAGACATGTTCCACTGAACTGAAGTAGAACCGCAGAGGGTTAGACATGTTCCACTGAACTGAAGAAGAACCGCAGGCAGAGGGTTAGACATGTTCCACTGAACTGAAGAAGAACCGCAGGCAGAGGGTTAGACATGTTCCACTGAACTGAAGTAGAACCTCAGAGGGTTAGACACGTTCCACTGAACTGAAGTAGAACCTCAGAGGGTTAGACATGTTCCACTGAACTGAAGAAGAACCGCAGGCAGAGGGTTAGACATGTTCCACTGAACTGAAGAAGAACCTCAGAGGGTTAGACACGTTCCACTGAACTGAAGTAGAACCTCAGAGGGTTAGACATGTTCCACTGAACTGAAGTAGAACCTCAGGCAGAGGGTTAGACATGTTCCACTGAACTGAAGTAGAACCTCAGAGGGTTAGACACGTTCCACTGAACTGAAGTAGAACCTCAGAGGGTTAGACATGTTCAACTGAACTGAAGTAGAACCGCAGGCAGAGGGTTAGACATGTTCCACTGAACTGAAGTAGAACCTCAGAGGGTTAGACATGTTCCACTGAACTGAAGTAGAACCGCAGGCAGAGGGTTAGACATGTTCCACTGAACTGAAGTAGAACCTCAGAGGGTTAGACATGTTCCACTGAACTGAAGTAGAACCTCAGAGGGTTAGACATGTTCCACTGAACTGAAGTAGAACCGCAGGCAGAGGGTTAGACATGTTCCACTGAACTGAAGTAGAACCTCAGAGGGTTAGACATGTTCCACTGAACTGAAGTAGAACCGCAGAGGGTTAGACATGTTCCACTGAACTGAAGTAGAACCGCAGAGGGTTAGACATGTTCCACTGAACTGAAGTAGAACCTCAGAGGGTTAGACATGTTCCACTGAACTGAAGTAGAACCGCAGAGGGTTAGACATGTTCCACTGAACTGAAGTAGAACCGCAGGCAGAGGGTTAGACATGTTCCACTGAACTGAAGTAGAACCTCAGAGGGTTAGACATGTTCCACTGAACTGAAGTAGAACCGCAGAGGGTTAGACATGTTCCACTGAACTGAAGTAGAACCGCAGAGGGTTAGACATGTTCCACTGAACTGAAGTAGAACCGCAGAGGGTTAGACATGTTCCACTGAACTGAAGTAGAACCGCAGAGGGTTAGACATGTTCCACTAAACTGAAGTAGAACCTCAGAGGGTTAGACATGTTCCACTGAACTGAAGTAGAACCGCAGAGGGTTAGACATGTTCCACTGAACTGAAGTAGAACCGCAGAGGGTTAGACATGTTCCACTGAACTGAAGTAGAACCTCAGAGGGTTAGACATGTTCCACTGAACTGAAGTAGAACCGCAGAGGGTTAGACATGTTCCACTGAACTGAAGTAGAACCTCAGAGGGTTAGACATGTTCCACTGAACTGAAGTAGAACCTCAGAGGGTTAGACATGTTCCACTGAACTGAAGTAGAACCGCAGAGGGTTAGACATGTTCCACTGAACTGAAGTAGAACCTCAGAGGGTTAGACATGTTCCACTAAACTGAAGTAGAACCTCAGAGGGTTAGACATGTTCCACTGAACTGAAGTAGAACTGCAGAGGGTTAGACATGTTCCACTGAACTGAAGTAGAACCTCAGAGGGTTAGACATGTTCCACTGAACTGAAGTAGAACCTCAGAGGGTTAGACATGTTCCACTAAACTGAAGTAGAACTGCAGAGGGTTAGACATGTTCCACTGAACTGAAGTAGAACCTCAGAGGGTTAGACATGTTCCACTGAACTGAAGTAGAACCTCAGAGGTTAGACATGTTCCACTGAACTGAAGTAGAACCTCAGAGGGTTAGACATGTTCCACTGAACTGAAGTAGAACCTCAGAGGGTTAGACATGTTCCACTGAACTGAAGTAGAACCTCAGAGGGTTAGACATGTTCCACTAAACTGAAGTAGAACTGCAGAGGGTTAGACATGTTCCACTGAACTGAAGTAGAACCTCAGAGGGTTAGACATGTTCCACTGAACTGAAGTAGAACCTCAGAGGGTTAGACATGTTCCACTGAACTGAAGTAGAACCTCAGAGGGTTAGACATGTTCCACTGAACTGAAGTAGAACCTCAGAGGGTTAGACATGTTCCACTGAACTGAAGTAGAACCTCAGAGGGTTAGACATGTTCCACTAAACTGAAGTAGAACTGCAGAGGGTTAGACATGTTCCACTGAACTGAAGTAGAACCGCAGAGGGTTAGACATGTTCCACTAAACTGAAGTAGAACCTCAGAGGGTTAGACATGTTCCACTAAACTGAAGTAGAACCTCAGAGGGTTAGACATGTTCCACTGAACTGAAGTAGAACCTCAGAGGGTTAGACATGTTCCACTGAACTGAAGTAGAACCTCAGAGGGTTAGACATGTTCCACTGAACTGAAGTAGAACCTCAGAGGGTTAGACATGTTCCACTGAACTGAAGTAGAACCTCAGAGGGTTAGACATGTTCCACTGAACTGAAGTAGAACCGCAGAGGGTTAGACATGTTCCACTGAACTGAAGTAGAACCTCAGAGGGTTAGACACGTTCCACTGAACTGAAGTAGAACCTCAGAGGGTTAGACATGTTCCACTGAACTGAAGTAGAACCGCAGAGGGTTAGACATGTTCCACTGAACTGAAGTAGAACCTCAGAGGGTTAGACACGTTCCACTGAACTGAAGTAGAACCTCAGAGGGTTAGACATGTTCCACTGAACTGAAGTAGAACCGCAGAGGGTTAGACATGTTCCACTGAACTGAAGTAGAACCGCAGAGGGTTAGACATGTTCCACTGAACTGAAGTAGAACCTCAGAGGGTTAGACATGTTCCACTGAACTGAAGTAGAACCTCAGAGGGTTAGACATGTTCCACTGAACTGAAGTAGAACCTCAGAGGGTTAGACATGTTCCACTAAACTGAAGTAGAACTGCAGAGGGTTAGACATGTTCCACTGAACTGAAGTAGAACCGCAGAGGGTTAGACATGTTCCACTAAACTGAAGTAGAACCTCAGAGGGTTAGACATGTTCCACTAAACTGAAGTAGAACCTCAGAGGGTTAGACATGTTCCACTGAACTGAAGTAGAACCTCAGAGGGTTAGACATGTTCCACTGAACTGAAGTAGAACCTCAGAGGGTTAGACATGTTCCACTGAACTGAAGTAGAACCTCAGAGGGTTAGACATGTTCCACTGAACTGAAGTAGAACCTCAGAGGGTTAGACATGTTCCACTGAACTGAAGTAGAACCGCAGAGGGTTAGACATGTTCCACTGAACTGAAGTAGAACCTCAGAGGGTTAGACACGTTCCACTGAACTGAAGTAGAACCTCAGAGGGTTAGACATGTTCCACTGAACTGAAGTAGAACCGCAGAGGGTTAGACATGTTCCACTGAACTGAAGTAGAACCTCAGAGGGTTAGACACGTTCCACTGAACTGAAGTAGAACCTCAGAGGGTTAGACATGTTCCACTGAACTGAAGTAGAACCGCAGAGGGTTAGACATGTTCCACTGAACTGAAGTAGAACCTCAGAGGGTTAGACATGTTCCACTGAACTGAAGTAGAACCTCAGAGGGTTAGACATGTTCCACTAAACTGAAGTAGAACTGCAGAGGGTTAGACATGTTCCACTGAACTGAAGTAGAACCGCAGAGGGTTAGACATGTTCCACTAAACTGAAGTAGAACCTCAGAGGGTTAGACATGTTCCACTAAACTGAAGTAGAACCTCAGAGGGTTAGACATGTTCCACTGAACTGAAGTAGAACCTCAGAGGGTTAGACATGTTCCACTGAACTGAAGTAGAACCTCAGAGGGTTAGACATGTTCCACTGAACTGAAGTAGAACCTCAGAGGGTTAGACATGTTCCACTGAACTGAAGTAGAACCTCAGAGGGTTAGACATGTTCCACTGAACTGAAGTAGAACCGCAGAGGGTTAGACATGTTCCACTGAACTGAAGTAGAACCTCAGAGGGTTAGACACGTTCCACTGAACTGAAGTAGAACCTCAGAGGGTTAGACATGTTCCACTGAACTGAAGTAGAACCTCAGAGGGTTAGACATGTTCCACTGAACTGAAGTAGAACCTCAGAGGGTTAGACATGTTCCACTGAACTGAAGTAGAACCTCAGAGGGTTAGACATGTTCCACTGAACTGAAGTAGAACCTCAGAGGGTTAGACACGTTCCACTGAACTGAAGTAGAACCTCAGAGGGTTAGACATGTTCAGTCTGTGCATCTGCCTTTAACCCTTTCATGCATGAATCATAATGACCTAAATCAGGCTTTCAAACATGTGTCCCGGGGCTAAATGTGTCCAGTTCAGCCCCTGGGATGTTTTTGCCGAGTGCAAAAATTCCAGTCTTGAATTGAATTAAGCAAAAAAAAATTTAGCTCAAACTAAGGGAAAAAAAAATCTTGAATTAAGCCAAAAAAAAAAAAAATCTTCAATTAAGTAAACAAAAAAAATGTTTATGTTTATGCATTTGGCAGACGCTTTTTTCCAAAGTGACTTCCAGGGAAAACCAAGTAAATCACTCAGTCAATCAAATTTTATTTATATAGCGCCAGATCACAAAAAACTTCTGTCATGACACTTTATATAGAGTTGGTCAAAACCAGACTCTAAGCCAATTTACAGAAACCCAACTGAATCCTCCAGGAAAATCTTCAATTCAGCCAAAAAAAATCTCAAATTTAGCAAAAAATTTTGAATTAAGCCAAGAAAATCTTCAATTAAGCAACAACAACAAAAAAAAACTTCAATTGTGTAAAAAAAAAAATTGAATTAAGCCCAAAAAAATCTTCAATTGAGTTTAAAAAAAAAAAAAAAATCTTGAATTAAGCAAACAAAACAAAAACAAAATGAAACAAAACAAAAATATCTTCAATTAAGGAAAAAAATCTTGAATTAAGCCAAAAAAAAATCTTCAATTAAGTAAAAAAAATATATATATCTTCAATTAAGCAAAAAAAAATCTTTAATTAAGTAAAAAAAAAAAAAAAAAAATCGCAAATTTAGCAAAAAATCTTGAATTAAGCCAAAAAATCTTCAATTAAATAAATAAAAAAAATCTTGAATTAAGCAAAAAAAAAAAAAAAAATAATAAAAAATCTTGAATTAAGCCAAAAACAATCTAGAATTTAACAAATGTGTCCAACCTGAAATGTCTGTATTAAATTCAGTCCAGTTTGAACTCTGTTCTTCCTGTTCCTCAGTGTTTAGTGTCTTTGGAGATCTGATCCAGAATGCACATGGACTAATGAGAAGTGGAGGAAGAAGACTGAGAAAATTACACTAAATTTTCTTACATTTTTTAATTTAAATTTCAGGTTTTCAAGGTTTTTTTTTTTTTGTTGATAGTTTATAAAAGTAAGTATTTTCATAATTTAATGTTTTTTTGGTTTTTTTGTTTTGTTTTTTTTTGCACTAAAACAAAGACAAAAATTTGCAGTTGTCATTATTTGTAGGTTCTTCCGTTCTTATTTCTCTGGTTGGGCCCACTGCAGATCAGATTCAGCTGAATATGGAACTGAACTAACATGAGTTTGACAGCCCTGGCCTAAATCAAAATTTTTTTTTCCTGAATGCTTTTATTCCTCTTTAGGCATGAAAAAAAAACATGTGATTAAAATATTTTAATGAATCTATTTTTCATGGAGTTACAAAAATGTCCACTCAGCTGGACTCCATGTGTTTAATTTTTGAAGCAAAGAAACATGTATTTACTTTCATACTGTGTGAAAACTATGAAATAAAATCATTTTTAATGCTGTCAATCTGACGTTTCCTCACATTTTAATTTACTAAAATACTACTTACTCACTCAGATAATATGGAAGAACAAAAAAAAATCAACTTATGTTTGAAAATAAATTTAAATTACAGTGTAATAACCATTAGAAACTGACTGACACTCAAATATGTCAGTGCAGATCAGGTTTATGGAGAACAGGAACAGTAAGGGTATGACTTGTTCTGTATGGGGGGTGCATAAGTGTCCACTGTGTCAGCTGATATGAAAGTTCAACAACCAAACCCATGAATATGCACAGAACAGCTGCAGAACAACTGTGCACTGGAGTGAGCGCTGTGCATGAAAGGGTTAAACAGGGCTGGTTTGCACTCCTAGGATCCCCCCCCCCCCCCCCCCCAGTTTTTGATTGAACCATAAAAACATTTCTAAGATTGATGTTTAATATTTATTCTGTGTAATAACATATATTTAGAGTGCACATACAGCCTGTGTGGAACACAGGAGTGCATCTGTGAAGGCTCTGCAGGTGGTGTTGGTGAACTACGCACCCATTCAGATTTATGGAGCGACTTCTGACGGAGCTTTAAGGGAAGTAAGGAGGAAGCCTTAGCCTAGAACAGGCCAAGGGTATTATCGTTAATGAAAACGAACCAAATGACCCAAACTAGAACGGAAAAAACACTTTCATTAACTGAAATAAATAAAAACTAGAATTCAAAGAAAAAATAACCCATAACTAACTGAAACTGTATTGTGTGTTTACTAAACTAACTAAAACAGATACAAATTCTGGATCAAATTCCCTTGGTTTTGGTCTTTGTCAATGTCAGACTGATGTTCAATGGATTTCTTTGTCTCTCTCAGTTTTCTGTGCTGTCTCCATACGACACTTTTTGCTCCGTCACTTGTGTTCACTGTGGTTTCCAGTCGTCTTCTGGTCCCCACTCTACCTGGAAACATGGAGACTAAAGCAGCAGAGTCCTGTCTGGGATTGATTTGAATAGGAGCACAGAGAAGAAGAGAAAAGAGACCACTGAACTACAACTGAACTACAACTGAACTACAACTGAACTACAACTGAACTACAACTGAACTAAAACTGAACTACAACTGAACTACAACTGAACTAAAACTGAACTACAACTGAACTACAACTGAACTACAACTGAACTACAACTGAACTAAAACTGAACTACAACTGAACTACAACTGAACTAAAACTGAACTACAACTAAACTACAACTGAACTACAACTAAACTACAACTAAACTACAACTGAACTACAACTGAACTACAACTGAACTACAACTAAACTACAACTAAACTACAACTGAACTACAACTAAACTACAACTGAACTACAACTGAACTACAACTAAACTACAACTGAACTACAACTGAACTATAACTGAACTACAACTGAACTATAACTGAACTACAACTAAACTACAACTAAACTACAACTGAACTACAACTGAACTACAACTGAACTATAACTGAACTACAACTGAACTATAACTGAACTACAACTGAACTACAACTAAACTACAACTAAACTACAACTAAAACTAAACTACAACTAAACTAAACTACAACTAAAACTAAACTACAACTAAACTAAACTACAACTAAACTAAAACTAAACTAAACTACAACTAAACTACAACTAAACTACAACTAAAACTAAACTACAACTAAACTAAACTACAACTAAACTAAAACTAAACTAAACTACAACTAAACTAAAACTAAACTACAACTAAACTAATCTACAACTAAACTAAAACTAAACTACAACTAAACTAAACTACAAATAAACTACAACTAAACTAAAACTAAACTAAAACTAAAACTAAGCATTTAGAAAAAAATGAAAACTAATAAAAACTATCAAACCTGCTCTAAAAACTAATTAAAATGAACTGAATTAGAGAAAAAAAGTCCAAACTAAACAAAACTAAACTAGAATGAACTAGAAGCACTCGGAGAGCGCAGACCTCC
The DNA here is from genome assembly GCF_902148855.1 of Sphaeramia orbicularis. Lineage (NCBI taxonomy): Eukaryota > Metazoa > Chordata > Actinopteri > Kurtiformes > Apogonidae > Sphaeramia > Sphaeramia orbicularis. The sequence goes on along the minus strand of NC_043977.1, from coordinate 58,720,540 downwards.
ACCAAGGCTGATCAGTGCCCCCCCCCGTGGGCCCCCCCACCCCCGATCACCACCAAAATTTAATCATTTCTTCCTTATCCCATTTCCAACAAACCCTGAAAATTTCATCCAAATCTGTCCAGAACTTTTTGAGTTATGTTGCACACTAACGGACAGACAGACAGACAGACAGACAGACAAACCCTGGCAAAAACAGAACCTCCTTGGCGGAGGTAAAAGTCCAAAACCATTAGAACCTTGGTGGAGACATGAGGAAAAATCTGCAGACACCAGTGTACGTGTCCCAAACTCCAGTGTACATGTCCCAAACTCCAGTGTACATGTCCCAAACTCCAGTGTACATGTCCCAAACTCCAGTGTACATGTCCCAAACTCCAGTGTACGTGTCCCAAACTCCAGCGGGCGTGTCCCAAACTCCAGTGTACATGTCCCAAACTCCAGTGTACATGTCCCAAACTCCAGTGTACGTGTCCCAAACTCCAGTGGGCGTGTCCCAAACTCCAGTGTACGTGTCCCAAACTCCAGTGGGCGTGTCCCAAACTCCAGTGTACGTGTCCCAAACTCCAGTGGGCGTGTCCCAAACTCCAGTGTACGTGTCCCAAACTCCAGCGGGCGTGTCCCAAACTCCAGTGTACGTGTCCCAAACTCCAGTGGGCATGTCCCAAACTCCAGTGTACGTGTCCCAAACTCCAGTGGGCATGTCCCAAACTCCAGTGTACGTGTCCCAAACTCCAGTGTACGTGTCCCAAACTCCAGTGGGCGTGTCCCAAACTCCAGTGGGCGTGTCCCAAACTCCAGTGGGCGTGTCCCAAACTCCAGTGGGTGTGTCCCAAACTCCAAATGAAAACCCATGGCTTATTTTGTCCATGTTACTTATGATTTTGTTGATTTATTCTTCATTTTTGTTAATTTTATTGATCATTTTGGCCGATTTCGTTGCTTATTTTATTTTATTTTTACTTCATTTTGGTAAATTTTTTTGGTTTATTACCTCCACCAAGGACGTTCTGTTTTTGCCGGCATTGGTTTGTCTGTCTGTCTGTCTGTTTGTTAGTCTGTCTGTCTGTCTGTCTGTTTGTTAGTCTGTCTGTCTGTCTGTCTGTCTGTCTGTTTGTTAGTCTGTCTGTCTGTCTGTCTGTCTGTTTGTTAGTCTGTCTGTCTGTCTGTCTATTTGTTAGTCTGTCTGTCTGTCTGTCTGTTTGTTAGTCTGTCTGTCTGTCTGTTTGTTAGTCTGTCTGTCTGTCTGTCTGTTTGTTAGTCTGTCTGTCTGTTTGTTAGTCTGTCTGTCTGTCTGTCTGTCTGTTTGTTAGTCTGTCTGTCTGTCTGTCTATTTGTTAGTCTGTCTGTCTGTCTGTCTGTTTGTTAGTCTGTCTGTCTGTCTGTTTGTTAGTCTGTCTGTCTGTCTGTCTGTCTGTTTGTTTGTCTGTCTGTCTGTCTGTCTGTCTGTCTGTTTGTTAGTCTGTCTGTCTGTCTGTCTGTTTGTTTGTCTGTCTGTCTGTCTGTTTGTTAGTCTGTCTGTCTGTCTGTCTGTCTGTCTGTTTGTTAGTCTGTCTGTCTGTCTGTCTGTCTGTGTGCAAGATAACTCAAAAAGTTATGGATGGATTTGGATGAAAATTTCAGGAAATGTTGATACTGGCACAAGGAACAAATGATTAAACTTTGGTGCTAGTGGTGGTGGTGGGGGGGGGGGCACTGATCTGCCTTGGCGGAGGTCTGCGCTCTCAGAGTGCTTCTAGTTTTTAATGTTATTTCAGATTTGTAAAGTTGTTGTTAATTTTATTCATTAACTGAACATAAATTTAATGTGTCCATCCACTGTCATTGATCCAACTCCATGGGTTTATTATTATTATTATTATTATTATTATTATTATTATTATTATTATTATTATTAATTATTATTATTATTATTATTATTATTATTATTATTATTATCTTCAATTTTGTTCAGTTTGTGGCTTATTTTTTCCATGTTACTGATTATTTTGTTGATTTATTATTAATTTCTGTTAACTTTATTGATCATTTCAGCTGATTTTGTTAATTTTGTTGCTTATTTTATTTTATTTTTTTTACTTCATTTTGGTTCATTTTTTATGTTATTTTTAATGTTATTTCAGATTTGTAAAGTTTTTGTTAATTTTATTCATTAACTGAACGTAAACCCAGTGTGTCCATCCACTGTCACTGATCCAACTCCATGGGTTTATTATTATTATTATTATTATTATTATTATTATTATTATTATTATTATTATTATTATTGTTATTGTTATGTTTATGCATTTGGCAGACGCTTTTTTCCAAAGTGACTTACAGGGAAAACCAACCAAATCACTCAATCAATCAAATTTTATTTACATAGCGCCAGATCACAACAAAAAAGTTCTCTCATGACACTTTATATAGAGTTGGTCAAAACCAGACTCTAAGCCAATTTACAGAAACCCAACAAAATCCCAGGATTATTATTATTATTATTATTATTATTATTATTATTATTATTATTATTATTATTATTACTTTCTTCAGTTTTGTTCAGTTCGTGGCTTATTTTGTCCATTTTACTGATTATTTGTTGATTTCTTATTAATTTCTGTTAACTTTATTGATCATTTCAGCTGATTTAGTTCATTTTGTTGCTTATTTTATGTTATGTTTACTTCATTTTGGTTCATTTTTTGTTCTTATCCTCCATAAACTGTAGTTTGAGAACAGTGGTGTGCATCTGAACACAGATCTGCCTCCATCCTCTGCCTGGGTGTTAATAAAAGCAGCTCTTTTGTTGCCGTCGGCGTCTGGCTGAGTGTTGGATGCAGTATTCCGTCACATCTGCGTCCAATCGCCTCCTCCCGTCGGATTCCCGGTGCACGCTCACTTCCTGCCGTACGTGTGACTATGGATGGCAACTGTTAAAAGGATTTCCTGTGTATTATGTAAATGTGCTGGAGCGCTGTGTGTTTTCTCAGCTGTTCCAAAAACACACCATTACATCTGGCTGTTTCTGAAGTTATTTTCAAATAAAGCTGCATCGGGCAGGTTTCCATCCACATGTACCCAACGCTTAAAACAATACCAAATCTACCAAATGTGCACTGGGACTGAAAAACATCTGAGTTTTACTGAAATACAGGCCGGTGTTAGGCTGAACAAACAGAGGGATTAACTCACACACATCCACAGGTTGGTTTTCTCAGTTCCCAGATGAATGTTTCCCTTTTCTTAAGTGATTTATCACCATTTTTTCTAATATTATCCTCTGGATTTGGCATTTTTCTGTGGAAATCTGGTATTTTCTTATATTTAATTCCCTGATCCTGTAGATGTTCATTAAAGCTCAGAGTAAATAAAAAGGTTTTTATATAAAAACAGATCAAACTGAATAAACAGTGTCTTTTTCAGTCCAATCTGTCTTTAACTGAACAGAAATCCAGTGTGTCCATCCACTGGCATTGATCCAACTGCATGGGTTTATTATTATTATTATTATTATTATTATTTTTATTATTATTATTTTTTTTAATTATTATTATTATTATTTTTTTTATTATTATTATTATTTTTATTATTATTTTTTATTATTATTATTATTATTTTTTTAAATTATTATTATTATTATTATTATTATTATTATTATTATTATTTTTATTATTATTATTATTATTATTATTATTATTTTCTTCAATTTTGTTCAGTTTGTGGCTTATTTTGTCCATGTTACTGGTTGTTTTGTTGATTTATTATTCATTTTTGTTAACTTTATTGATCATTTTGGCTGATTTTGTTCATTTTGTTGCTTATTTTATTTTATTTTTTACTTCATTTTGGTTCATTTTTTTTGGCTTATTTTTATGTTATTTAGGATTTGTAAAGTTTTTGTTAATTTTATTCATTAACTGAACATAACATGGAGTGTTTTCAGTTTTCTGATTGCTAACAGTTGTCGTTGGCTTCTTTTCTGAATGTCTGTGATGTGGTGACCAAAGCTGAGTTTATTGTTATTCCCAGGTATTCAAAACTGTCCACGGTTTCAACTGTCTGCAAGTCGATGATGATGAGGTACTGGGGTGGGGGTGGTGGTGGTGGTGGTGGTGGTGGGGGGGTCTGAACATTATTGACACTGACGTGAAGATGACATTATTTTCATTAAATTCTGAGTTTTCTAAAACTATGATTTAATTCTCGTAAAATGATGACTCTTTTTCTATTTGACTCTATTCTTTTATTATCAGTACTTTATTTTACCAGGTAAAATCAGTTGAGAACAGCTTCTCATTTACAGTGATGACCTGTCAAGAAGAGGCCCCGACAGACAAAAACAGTGACAAAACAGAAGAAAAGAAAAGAAAAATGGATAAAAGGAAACAGTACAGATGAATCCAAGACTCGCAACCAATAGTGAAGAGACTGTGAGGTTAAAAACAGTCTGGACATCCGACACAAGCAACGCCAAAACATCCACCGATTTAAACTGCTATTCAAAAATATGGTCTGGTCCCAGCGTAAAGATGGAGGCTCTGAAAACTGGTGTTCCATAAATACTCTGTCTTAAACGTTCATGTGTGCTTGTGGTTCCTCATGTAGTCGGTGTGTGTTGTCCTTTACCATCTGCTGTTGTTCTGACCATCACTGGGATGTGCTGTTCTTTACTATTAGTGCTGTTGGAGTTCTTTGTTTTTTTTCTTACCATTGTTGGTCTGTAATTATTATCATGTAAGTTGATGGTTAACTGTTACCATGGTAACACCACCAGGAATGTACTTTGTTTTTATTTATTTTATTTTTTTTTTACACACATTTTGCTTATGCAATGTAAATACTGTCAGATGAGTTCATTCTAATTTGGTTTAGGTCTATTTTTGTTCCATTTTGTTCACTGTTCTGGCTTGAAGTTGAATGACAGCAGTGAGTATTTAACAGTTCTTATGTTCAGTTATTTGATGATGAGAATTGGGGGTGGGGTTAAATAAGTTTTTCTTCTTTCCACTCCTTTATGAGTATAAATGAATGAGTGGGTTTTTTCTGGGAATTTTGAATTTGCATGTATTCTATAATGCTTGAAATAAACAAACGAATGCAAAACAACATACACTCTAGTCCAGGGGTCAGCATCCCTGGTCCTGCAGAGCCACGATCCTGCATGTTTTAGATGTGTCCCTCCTCCAGCACACCTGACGGTCGCTCTCAGGCTTCTGCTGAACTGGATGATGGGTGTGTCATTTGAATCAGGTGTGTGGGAAGAGGGATCCATCTAAAACATGCAGGATAGTGGCTCTGCAGGACCAGGGTTGGTGACCCCTGGTCTAGAGTGTATGAGGAGAGAGCAGAAGGAGAGCCAACATGTGCAGAAGTCACCCAGGGAACGCTGTGGTTTCTGTTTAAGCCTACAGTGATGGGAGGGCTGAAAGTTTAAAGGAGTTTTGAAGAGAGTTCCCATCATTTAGTGCAACAAAACAAAAGGAACAGACCCTTTTCACACGACGTCAGACAACTTCTGTTTTGGCCCCAGGTAGGACATCCTGACTTCCACTATCTTAGTTTCCAAATGGATTTGCCTCAGTCCCTCCTCCTGCTACCCAGGTTTGGTTTGGGAGGTGTGCACAGACTGGCACAAAAACTGTCCACCACTGCAGCCTCCCACCTGGACAAGGCTTACCAGTTCTACATGGAACATTCTGGAGGGAAGTGGGTTGTTGTCCTTCCTCTGTACACTCTCAAAAACACAGGTATGAGATCAGAACATTTCTGTACCTTTAAGTACATATTTTCAGACTGTTCTCTCAAAAGGACAGTACTGGTTTTTAGGAGTCCAGAATGTCCCCTTTAGACCATGAAAAAGGCTCCACAGTTCTGTACAGTACACATGTGTACTATAAAGTACCCTGCAGCATTAAAACTGTGTGTAGACCATGAGAACAGGCTCTAGGCTAGGACTGAACACTAATAATAATAATCATCTTTATTTATATAGCACTTTTCATACATTAAAAACTGTAGCACAAAGGGCTTTACATATCAGTTTAAAAATCAGTACCGCCCCCCACCCACACCCACCCACCCGCGCACACACACACGCACACACACCCACCCACGCACACGCACACACACATATATACAAACCCACAAGCTCACACATACTTAAGAAGACTGGCTGAGCATGGGTAGACCAGAACAAAAATGTAAAAGTAAAAGAGGAGGTGCTGTCTCAGGAGCCATCTGCACCAGGAGGCAGCCGCCGACCCCGGTAACCAGGCACCGGCAACACAGCGCCGCAGTAGGACCAATTACAGTTCAAACATTAGGCTGAGCACATTATTTATTATATATCATACTGGAATTACTCTATATTATATTTAATAATCATTTGTGTGTTAATTTAACAGCCCAATTAGCTCAATGATAATAGCCTAATAATTTATTTCTCTTATTAGAACCTCTGATTATTGACATAATCTGTGTTTGATCCAGTTTTCATTCACACCTCCAGGTCTTGATGTCGTAGTTTACCTATGCCATTTTTTTTTTTCTGTATTAGTCCACCGGTTCAAACTTTAAACATCATGGCATTATCAACTATAGGAGAGTTTTCTTTCTATGTAAGGTACTTAAGGTACAAAATGGACCATTTTAAAGGGTACAGAAATGTCTGTGAAAAAAGTACACCCCCAGAGACAAGCATTAGTACCTTTTAAGTATAAGCTGGTACCTCTGTTTATGAGAGTGTACACACCAGGACCTGGTGTCTTTTATCAAATTATTGTTAGAACCAGAGACACAAGACTTGGACCTAAATGCACAACCAACAAACAGGAATAAAGTTAAAGGGTGTTTATTAAACACAGACAGAATTAACAGTTCACAAAAAGGTTTCCTTAAGGAGTCTTCGCAGGTTAGACTGTGTGAATTCGTCACGACATCTGAAACCAGCAAGGGAATCTCTCTGCCCGGGTCGGGAGCACATGAGGGGAACCCGACTAGAACAAAGTAGAAGAGTCAGGGGACAAACCAGGTCATACACAGAGGGTCCAAAAAACAGGCAACGGTACATGAGGGAAAGGCACAGTACTAACCGAGAGTCCAGGCAAAAGGTCGAAACCAGTGAGGCAGAATCAGGCAGAGGTATCAGGAGGGGATCAGGCAGGCTCAGGAAACAAACCGGGTCAGGAACGAACAGACAGGCAGACGAACAGGTTCAGAGAATCGCTGGTAGGTAAACACAACACAAGGAAGGAATATGAACTGGCACAGGACAGGGGAAAACACAGGGCTTATATACACAGAAGGGAGGGAAGACAATGAGACACAGGTGGAACAAATCAGGGCGGAGACAGGTAATCAACACAGGTGAAACAATCAGGGAGAGGAAGCAAAGACAGCAGACATGACACAAGAGGAGGATTAACAAAATAAAACAGGAAATGACACACGAGACAGACAAAACATACAAGAGTCCAGGTACTGATATGACAATTATTGCAGTTATCAATTCAATTCAAATAACTTCATGTATCCCTGAAGGGTAAGTATTAGTATGTAATAACAGTTGTCACACTCGGACCTGAAGTGAGGGTAGGCTGCTGAAAGGCTGCGTGGAAGAGGTCTGATTTAACCTTAAAACTGTAGAAAAAACAAGACAAAGTCCATTTGATACAAAAAAAGGTGAAGAGTTGTATTCCCCTTAAAGTTCATCCCAGGAAATAAGCAAATAAAGACAATAACAACAAAAAATAAGCCCACAGGTGTGCACCGCACCACAGTCCTTCTCTAACTGCCCTGAGCAGACCCCCATGTCAGACCCCCTCCGTTTAAAGGCTAGGCCCCTCCCACTGGACCATACCATTTGTAACTGAACTAATTAAACATTCATCTCACTTCATAGGTTATTTTCCATAGTTATCATACAAAACAATTTATGTGTTTTAAACTCGCATCAGAGGAGTAATCTAATTACTTATAGAGTTTACACCTCCTCTTTCAGTACTCAGATTACCTGGTCTGGTGCAGTGTGACAGTCTGAGCCTATTTTCCACCTTTAGCTCAGGCTCTATAAAAGGCAGCCTGACGCTCCTTTTCCACTGCCCAGAACCAGGAAGCACTGTGGTAAGTAGTGATGGTGAGGTGAAGCCTCATGAGGCCTGGAACCACTGGAGCCAGCTGGTTCCAGAAAGAGTTCATTTGTGAAGCTTCATGTACATGAAACCACCTCCTGTCCATGTGTGGAACCACAGACAGCTGCATCTGAACCACAGAATGTGGGATGTACTGAATTTTTGTGTCTGTTCTGGCTCTGAGGAATGACTGAAGAACAAAACATGTACGACCAAATGACTTCTGTTCATAAATGATCACATGTGTGTAATAAAATATTTTTAATGTATTCTGTGTGTGTACATTTTCCCCAAATGGTGGTGGTATCATATGTGGGAGGTTGTGTAATGTTTTTGTTTTTTTTTTAAAGGCCAAATCAAAAGGACTGAAAAACGGACAAAATAGGCTCAGACCACTAAGGGTTAATATTGGAATGTTTCGGACACAGAAGGGACATTGGGACTGTTATTTTATTAGTTTTTTTTGTTTTGTTGTATTTTTCAAAATACAACTTGGTTCAGTTCTTTCAGTGTGTGTATCAGAACTTTTTGAACATTTTGAGCATAATTTCAATAATACTGCGATAATAATGAGAACTGTGATATTTTTGGTCACAGTAACCGTGATATGACATTTTCATATGGTTCCATCCCTAATTATGACTTTCTTCTCATAGTGAGACGTTTTTATTTCTCATAAAAATACAGGTTTTAATCTCGATATTTTACGTCTTTCTTCCCATAGTGACACATTTTTCTTTTCTTCTGTGGCTCTAAAACACTGTCGTCGTATCCTGATCATTCTATAACTGCCTGTGTCTGTATATTAAATGTACAGTTTGTGCTTGAGCTGAATCTGTATTCTTTGTAAATGTTTAGAACATGAGTGCAGGTTTGATATCTTATGTAAATGCGTTCCGCTGCTTCAGCGTCAGGCGGCCTGGCTCTAACTCTCACTCTTATCGATTTCCTTGATCTCCTACAGGAGCTGCATTGGTCGGTTCAGTCCCAGAGGAAACAGCTGCATCTGTATGCATGAAAACCCACTCCATATGGATGAGTCCATTCAGGACAATCTGCTCTGAACACTTCCTCTGGAGCCTTTAGACCTTCATTTAGGAGGACATTTAGAAAAGCCAAACTGCAGCTGTTTGATACTGTACCAGGGTTTATGGACATGGGTCTGGGTTTGACACAAACCTGATGGTTCTGTCATTTATTCAGTATGACAACTTATATGTCACCTGTGTGTGTGTGTGTGTGTGGTGTGTGTGTGTGTGTGTGTGTGTGTGTGTGT
>NC_043977.1:58634531-58711056 GCF_902148855.1 Sphaeramia orbicularis | reverse complement strand
TATGGTTACAGTGGTAATGCTTCCATCCCTGGTCATGAGCAACGTAAAAACTGAAGCCAAACTCCCTGTATGTGTTCACATACTGGACCAATAAGCAGATTCAGATTCAGATCATGGCTACAGGTCTACCCCTACCCCTACCCCTAACCCTACCCCTACCCCTACCCCTAAGTGTGTGGTATTGGACACATCCCCTCAGTTTGGACAGGGGGCTGATGACGGCATAACGCTACAGGCAGAAGGTTTATAATGTGTACAGATAAATGAAAGTGGAGTGTGTATTTACAGCAGTCATGACATCAGACTGCACAGCCTGTGGAGGATCAGCTGTTCACACCCAACACAAGTCCAGCAGCACCACAGGTTCAACTGGGCTGGAGCACAACACACTTTAGCTCCGCCCCCTCAGCTCCATAACAAACCCCACCACAGTTTAGGCTCCGCCTCCTCAGCTCCACAACAAAACCCCACCAGACTTTAGCTCCGCCCCCTCAGCTCCACAACAAACCCCACCAGACTTTAGCTCCACCCCCTCAGCTCCACAACAAACCCCACCAGACTTTAGCTCCACCCCCTCAGCTCCACAACAAACCCCACCAGACTTTAGCTCCGCCTCCCTCAGTGTAAAATAACCTTCTACTATTTCTGTTTTTCAGTTTCATCTCCTGATAAATGACATAAACTCTGAAGTTGAATAATCCGTTGAATTCGTGCCCCTCTAACTCCCAGTCGTTCTTTGGACAGATCCTCCACACTTCCTGCTGCGTCTGCGTTCAAACAGATCTTATATAAGCTAATCTGTGGGTCTGTAAATGGATGTGGGTACAGTACTTAGTACTTAGTAATAGTACCTGATGAAAAAATTAAAACTTACTAATAAAAATTTACATTAAATAGCCTAAATGTTGCCTAAAATTATTTGCAACATTTTACAGCAAACTATTACATGATCAAAAACAAATTAATTTTAGCAAAAAAAAAAAAAAAAAAAAGGGTCGCCTGAAATTTCTAATAATAAAAAAAAATAATAATAAAAATTAAAACTTACTAATAAAAATGTACATTTTACAGTCTAAATGTTGTCTAAAATTAACATTTATTTGCACCATAGTATAGTAAACTATTCCAGGATGAAAAACTCATTAATCTGAGCCCCAACAGTGTGTGTGCGTGCGTGCGTGTGCGTGCGTGCGTGTGTGTGTGCGTGCGTGTGTGTGGGGTGGACACACATGTGTTCATTTACAGTCAGGAGTGAAGCAGGTACCAGCTGAAACACCAGCTGAAACTAACACTGGACCCAGGTGGTCCAGGGTCAGGTTCTGGGTACCCTAACCCTGGACCCAGGTGGTCGCCCCCGACCCCCCCCCCACCCCCCCCCCACCCCCCCCCCCCCCACCCCCCATAAACGGACTGAACACATTTAAACACAACAGTTTGAGATCCGGTGTCCAAAACTCTGACACGGACCACGAACGGGACCAGATACGGGACCATGTGGTCTCAGACTGAAGAGTAACCATGTTCTGACCCATAAGGCCTTGCGCCACAGTTTTAAATGTCAAAAGTGTAAAAGTGTCCATTTAACACAACAGACAAACACGGAAACAAAGTCACAACCGGGTCCGAACTGACTTTTACGCACGAGTCTGGGACCGAAACAAGAGCCGGAACTGAACCCAGACCCTGATCCGAACCCAGACCCTGATCCGAACCCAGACCCGGAACCGAACCCAGACCCTGATCCAAACCCAGACCCTGATCCAAACCCAGACACGGGTCCGAACTGCCTTTTACGCACGCGTTCTGGACTAACATATGAGCACTGGGAGCGAACCCAGACCCGGGTCCGACCATAGACCTGGGTCCGACCCCAGACCCGGATCCGAACCCTCCCCATGTGTCCTACCTGTTCTGTGTCCAGTGCAGCAGACCCAACACACACACAGCACGCACAAAGTCCACCACATGTTGACCCGGGTCCTGCTGGTCCTGCTGGTCCTGCTGGTCCTGATGATCCGCTTGAACTGAACAGGCTGAGTGTGTGTGTGTGTGTGTGTGTGTGTGTGTGTGTGTGTGTACTTCCTTCTGATAACACCAGGGTGGGTCTGCAGTTTTTATTAGAACTGGGCTTGTCCTCTCAGTCACCTGCACCATGGTTTTCAAATGACCTTATTATGGGATGGCCAGAAGCAATATTATGATTATGGTTTTGTTTTTTTCACGTAAAGGTTTATTCTGTGTAAAAAAAAAAAAAAAAAAAAAAAAGCACAACAGCCAAACCTTTGCTCCACAGAACTGAAAAGCTTCTGTTAAAAGTACCCCCCCCCCCCCCAAACTTTATTTCCATAAAGCCAAAAACAAACAGATCAACAGAACATGGAAAAAACCTAATGCTCGAGGTGAGGCAGGAAGAAATGAAATATAAATACAGAGATAGGGAAGTAAATTAAATACATAAATAAAACTAAAAGAATAAACAAGAAAGAAAGGGAAAAATATTACAACTTAACCTTTCATGCATGAATTATGAAAAAAAGTATTTATATTTTTTTAGATTGATTTTATTGCTCAAAATTAGGCTAAAGTTGAACTGAATTTTGATTTTTGATTTATTTATTTTTTTTTTTAAATATGGTTTGAGTAAGAAGGTATTTAACCTCCTGAGACCCAGGAAAGTAAAGGTTGGGCCTTTTTTTTTTTTTTTTCTAACTAAATTAATGCTTATATTGGAGACATCATGATGGAACTGTGTTTTCAGATGCATTTTTTTATTATTATTTTTTATGGAATGTCCTTTGTGGTAGACTTCTTTTTTCTATAAAGCTGTGAAACCCACAGCTGGGTCTTAGGAGGGTAACTTTATGAGGTCACAGAACAGTCCACGTTCTCAAATTAACATGATCCTTTTTTTCATTGTATTCCTTAGGGTCTATAGACACTGCCCCCATGTGGTTTGGAGAAAATGGCCTTTATAACCTTTGGAAAATGAACTTCAAACTATGTGTCCACAAATATGGACGTCATGCACGAAAGGGTTAAAAGTATGTTTTATTTTTTTTTCCCCAAAACTTTATTTCCATAATATGTACACAAATAGAGCAATGCAACATGGAAAAAACATAATGCACGAGGTCAGGCAGGAAGAAATAAATATAAATACAGAGGTAAGTAAGTAAATGAAATAAATAAAAGTAAAAGAATAAACAAGAAGGAAAGGGGGAAAAAAATACAACTTAAATTTGTTACCTAAGGCTTTAGTTTTCACAGCTTTAGAGTTCATGCAGAAGTTCAAAGTGTCCACAAAGCTGGGTTTGTGTTTGGCAGATTTGCCCACATGCACATGAAATTTTGCTAATAACAAAATGAGATTAAAAATAAACACTTTCTTAAAAGGCAGATCATTAATAAAGAAACCAAATAAAATATCTTCAATTTTGAAGTTCAGCGAAATATCCAGTTTTCTATTTAAAAAAAGACTGATATCACACCAAAAAACTGGACTGAAGGCACATTCCCAACAACAGATGAGGTAATGCGACCAGAAGTATTAGACTCATGCACACTGTAAAAAAAAAAAAAAAAACTCTTAAAAAAAAACAGTATTATTCCAGCAGCAGCGGCGCCGAAAAAATACTGTAAAATAACAGAAAATAACCATCTCATAAAAATACAGTAATTTTCCATAATTCAAATACAGTTTTTTGCCCTAACTTTACATGAGATTTTGCATTTTTTTTTTGACTTTTTAATGTTTAATAAAGAATATTTACATGTATTAAAACAATCCAATTCCCTATAAATATATATATAAATAATTTTCAGTGAGACTCAGTTGTCCAATCCACTGATAAAAACTGTATTTGGACAGTTTATCAGTGCTTATACATGTTATACATTCACAAAAATACATTTATTCAACATTTGTGTTGTGAAACCTCCTGTAATTACACAAGATATTTGTCAATGAACAAACAAGTCTGGTTCAACTGACAGAACTAATACTTCTGTTACTGTTAACTGTCAGTAATTTTATCTGGTTTTATTATTTTTTTTTACAGTATTAAACTTTAAATTAACAGTTTAATCTCATAAATAGAAAAGAAATATTTGTGAAATTATGATACATTTGCAAATGTATTTGAACTGTATTTTTCAATGAAAAAAAAAAATTTCTTTTAAAAAATGTAAATGTTCTGGTTCTTCACAGTTCCAGTTTTTTCCTGTTCTTTTCCATTTTTCATGTAAAATCACCGTCTGTTTTTGTCATTTCATTGATATTTTCCTGGATCTGAAAAATACAGAAGAAATCTGTCAAATAAATGGTGAAAATTCTGTTCAATTACAGATTTTTCTTTTTTTTTTTACAGTGCTTGTGTTTCCAGTTAGTCCTCATACTTTCCCACATTTACAGTTTGGTTTGATCATGTTTCTGTTTATTGGAAAAGTAAATAAAGTGGAGGAAAAAAACTGGATTAAAGAATCAGAACAGGAGATCACAGGTTGTCGATTTTTTCATTTGTTTCAAAAGAAGAAATGAGAAACAAAATGGAAAATAGATAGATAGATAGATAGATAGATAGATAGATAGATAGATAGATAGATAGATAGATAGATAGATAGATAGATAGATAGATAGATAGATAGATAGATAGATAGATAGATATGGTTTTCCTACAGGGCCGGATCAGACCCTTTGGTGGGCTGGATTTGGCCCCCAGGCCGCATGTTTGACACCTGTGTTTTACTCAGAGGACGATCAGTACGTGTGTTATTCTAGTATTTCTGTCCTCAGCTGCACTGTTCCATGTGTTCTGTGCATGTTCTGACGGTCTACTGGCCCCAGGGCTGTTCTAGGTTCTATAGTTCTATGTTCTCAGTTCTCACTGTTTCTCTCTCTCTCTCTCTCTCTCTCTCCGTTGGGGTGTCAGGTTACAGCTTTTCATTCCTCGACTCTTAAATCAGGACGAGTTTCCCTCAGGAGGATGATGATGTCATGACCCCACCCAGCTGACTGACAGGGTCAAAGGTCATGTGATTATGACACATACTGTAACTATGACACTATAAACGCTGACACACACACACACACACACACCTACACACACACACACACACACACACACACACACACACACACACACACACACACCTACACACACACACACACACACACACACCTACACACACACACACACACACACCTACACACACACACCTACACACACACACACACACACACACACACACACACACACACACACACACACACACACACACACACACACACACACACACACACACAGTGTATCCCAGTTCATTCTTTTTGGTTCAATAGTGTCTTTGAAAAGAGGAGTTGAGAACATTATTTATCTGTGGACCCTTTTCCACTGCTGGTCCAGACCCTGGTCCATCTGGTCCAGACCCTGGTTCAGACCCTGGTCCAGACCCTGGTCCAGACCCTGGTCCATCTGGTCCAGACCCTGGTTCAGACCCTGGTCCAGACCCTGGTCCAGACCCTGGTCCATCTGGTCCAGACCCTGGTCCAGACCCTGGTCCAGACCCTGGTCCAGAGGCCTGAACCTGTCACACATGTTTATGTCCCTTTAATCCCAAGACACCTTGTTTTATTTTTCAATTTTTAATTAAAAATAATAAATTCTAACCTAATGTCTGTTCATTTACAAGGCATCCAAATATAAGAAGAGTATAAGTACTTTATAAGTATATAAGTACTTGTTTTAAGTAATATTCATTAAATGCATCCATTTGACTCAGATCTGTCTGACTTCATACCTTCAGCTGACGTGTTTTCCAGATGAAGTGATTCAACACTTAAACATTAAACCACCCCTCCCACTGTAAGGACTGTGTACGTTTATGAGCTGGAGCTGAGTTTAGGAAAGAACCTGAACTGGACCTGTTCTACGTCCACATAGAACCTGAACTGGACCTGTTCTACGTCCACATAGAACCTGAACTGGACCTGTTCTGTGTCCATGTAGAACCTGAACTGGACCTGTTCTACGTCCACGTAGAACCTGAACTGGACCTGTTCTGTGTCCATGTAGAACCTGAACTGGACCTGTTCTACGTCCACGTAGAACCTGAACTGGACCTGTTCTACGTCCACATAGAACCTGAACTGGACCTGTTCTGTGTCCATGTAGAACCTGAACTGGACCTGTTCTACGTCCACATAGAACCTGAACTGGACCTGTTCTACGTCCACATAGAACCTGAACTGGACCTGTTCTACGTCCACATAGAACCTGAACTGGACCTGTTCTGTGTCCATGTAGAACCTGAACTGGACCTGTTCTACGTCCACATAGAACCTGAACTGGACCTGTTCTGTGTCTATGTAGAACCTGAACTGGACCTGTTCTACGTCCACATAGAACCTGAACTGGACCTGTTCTACGTCCACGTAGAACCTGAACTGGACCTGTTCTGTGTCCATGTAGAACCTGAACTGGACCTGTTCTACGTCCACATAGAACCTGAACTGGACCTGTTCTACGTCCACATAGAACCTGAACTGGACCTGTTCTGTGTCCATGTAGAACCTGAACTGGACCTGTTCTATGTCCACATAGAACCTGAACTGGACCTGTTCTACGTCCAGATAGAACCTGAACTGGACCTGTTCTACGTCCACATAGAACCTGAACTGGACCTGTTCTACGTCCAGATAGAACCTGAACTGGACCTGTTCTATGTCCAGATAGAACCTGAACTGGACCTGTTCTACATCCACATAGAACCTGAACTGGACCTGTTCTACGTCCAGATAGAACCTGAACTGGACCTGTTCTACGTCCACATAGAACCTGAACTGGACCTGTTCTACGTCCAGATAGAACCTGAACTGGACCTGTTCTACGTCCAGATAGAACCTGAACTGGACCTGTTCTACGTCCACATAGAACCTGAACTGGACCTGTTCTATTTCCAGATAGAACCAGTGACGTGCAGTCAGAGGAGGCAGGGGAGGCGGAGCCCCCCTTGTCAATCTTGAAAAAAAAAAGTTGACTATAAAATATAATAAATGTTGATAGTTGTCAGCTGGTATGTCCTATAAACTCATTTTCCGTTCGAATCCAATATTATTATTATTTTATTTTTTTTTTTTGTCAGTTAGAATAGCAGAATTTCCACATGCTCTGTTCAGATACAGGAGGAGGCAGCGCTGTGCTGTGCCTCCAGCAGAACTGTCTCCTCCCCTCATGAACTCTGCTGGTACCTGTGAAAATACTGTGTGGCTGTCCCTCTGTAGATCACAGTTAAATGCTTTCAAACACTCTGATTCTATGCTCTGTCCTTCCATAATCTGCATAACATATGGAATGTATTTCTGTAATGTGTTTAGGCTCACAGATTAATCCTAAAACCACAGTGAAACAGTCACTAGGGGAGGAAAACAGTACCCCTGCCTCAGGATAGATGGTACCTGTGAGTCCACAGATTCATGCACTGATAATCTTCTTCGATCTTTTTTATACACTTTAATTCACCTCATCAAAAATGGAGGATTACATTTCTGAGCCGAGAATGGATGGATTTCATGTACAAATAAAGGTCAGACCATAAACTTTTGTTATTTGTAGTTTGAAATGGCTCTTTTTGAAGGTTTCCTGTTGACTTCCTGCCAGTCTACCTATGCTGACGTTGCACAGCCCATATACCCAGGACGTTCCTTTGGCTCACTCTCTCTATTCCAGTTTCTCAGACCACCATATATGTGTAGATCTGGATCTGAAAGAGTCAGTGCCCCCCCAGCCATGAACCCCACTGCACGTCACTGCATAGAACCTGTTGGAATTCTGTAGAACACTGGGACACATTTAGGGGACAAAACTCAGCTGAGGATTTTACATATTTTTTTCCAGCATGTGCACATGTTTGGACTGGTAGTGTGTGTGTGTGTGTGTGTGTGTATATATATATATATATATATATATATATATATATATATATATATATATATATATATATATATATATATATATATATATGTATTTCCCATATATTTCCCTTTCCCACCAAAAGGCCCAGGAACTTATTTACCAGGAACTTTTTGGGGTAAAAGAGTTCCTGGTAACTATGTTTCCACTGCACCCCAAAGTTCAGGATAATTTCTTCAAATCAGGTTGATGATGTATGAGGAGCAGAACCAGAACCTGTAGTCCAGTTCATGTCCGTTCACAAACTCAGCTCTAGTTCAATAAAATGACACAGAACTGAAGTGGACGGGTTGGGTTTAACATTTTACTGGTTGTTGAATCTCTGAATCCATCTGGAATACATTTGAAATGAAGTTAACCATCATTACAGATCCTTAATCTGTATTTAAAAATGGTAGAACGTGTGTTTTCAACTTCTCATTCCTTAAACTAAATCACATCTAACTTTCAGTGTGATGGATGGTTCTGTTTCATTTCTGTTGTTTTACAGATTTAGTCCAGATTCAACCTAAAGTCAGATTTACTCAAATACTGCATTTAATTCAACTGCAGATTACTGATAAAAGTACTAATACTCATTTTGATGCCTTGTAAATGAACAGACAAATTTGAAACAAAACAAAAGGTGCCTTGAGATTAAAAGGGAAATAAACATGTGTGAAAGGTTCAGGCTTTTGGACCAGGGTCTGGACCAGGACCAGCGTGTGGTCCAGGACCAGCGTGTGGTCCAGCTGGTCCAGGACAGCCGGTCTGGAACTCCATGGTCCCGGTCCCTTTTTCTCTTTCCTACATGAACAGTCATACAAATGCATAAATGAAAACAGAACACATGAGGACAGATTCCTACCAGTGTGATGTGTCATGTGACCTGTCTGACCTGGGCCGTTAGGGTCAGGGGTCACATGTCTGACCTGGGCCGTTAGGGTCAGGGGTCACATGTCTGACCTGGGTCGTTAGGGTCAGGGGTCACATGTCTGACCTGGGTCGTTAGGGTCAGGGGTCACATGTCTGACCTGGGCCGTCAGGGGTCACATGTCTGACCTGGGTCGTTAGGGTCAGGGGTCACATGTCTGACCTGGGCCGTTAGGGTCAGGGGTCACATGTCTGACCTGGGCCGTTAGGGTCAGGGGTCACATGTCTGACCTGGGCCGTTAGGGTCAGGGGTCACATGTCTGACCTGGGCCGTTGTAAACAGTAGATGTTGGACCAGGACACAAACGAGCCACAGGTTCAGAAAAAGAGGCGAGTCCGTCCGGTCCAGTTCAGGTGGAAATCCCAAACATACAGAATAAACCAGTGTTCAGCTCACAGTGACAACATGAATCCATCCAGTTCTGATTTAGGTTTAGTGTCAGACTGTTGACCAGTTAGCATTAGCATTAGCATTAGCATTAGGTTAACTGGACTTCACTTCTGACTGAACAGCTGATGTTCTGCTGATACTGTTACTGCATGAACCAACTAAACAGTGAATATTTGTGTCATATTCAGACCACTGGTTTGTTCCACAGTCAGATCCACTGTGACTGTTGTGCTCCTTTAGTTTCTTTTAATCCTGTATCAGCTTCTTCTTTTCTCATATTTCTTTAGGCTTGTGTCTTATATTTGGCTCGCTTTACTCGCTTGTTTCGTGTCTGTGATTCAAAGTCCGTCTGAATTTCTTCATTGTCTGTCCACTTGTTGTACCTTCTCTTTCGGTCCATTTTCCGAATGATCCAAATCCAAAACTTGTGGAAATTACATGAGTTAAATCTTGGTGGTGAACAGAATGTGTAAACACTGTCAGTCTAGTCCACCACTCAGCCTTCTCCAGCACATAGCTCCGCCCCTTAAAGTTCCTGGTAATCTGAACAGTACTACCTCTGTACCAGGAACTTCTTCGGGGTAAATTCGGGGCCGGGGGAGGGTCAGTTATCAGGGGAATTTTCGGTGGAAACGCACCAGGAACTTTGAAAGTTCAGGGTAATACAGAAAGTTCCTGCAAAAAGTTCCTGCGGTGGGAAAGGGCCTACATATATATATATATATAAATAAATAAATAAATAAATATATATATATATATATATATATATATATATATATATATATATATATATATATATATCTTGCCTTTATTTTAATGTAGATTGTCATATCACGCTGAGAAATAAGTCATAAAGTAATAATCCTATAAAAACATGAATTAAAGTCAATCACAGGGATGTGACCTGAGATGAAACAGCCCTAGTATATTTGATGCTGACCGTACAGACCAGAATAATAACAGTCATAGTGTCATTCCTCTGATGGAAGTCTAATGTTCCTTCAGTTACAGCTGAATATTTCACTGACAGATCTGTTCAGGACCAAACTGAGCTCCCATCCATTCAGTCTGTGGAGAGGATGCATCCTGTACAGTGTGTGGAAGCCTTTGGGTTAATGTTAGTTTATAGTTTAGTTTTTAGTTTAGTTTATTTCAAACACACACATAATACAAAACATATGGAAGAAAAACAAAAATAATAATAATAACAAACAATACACAAATAAAAAATCAAATAACAGACAAAAAAGAACAACTGTTGTGCCTTATTGGGAGGAGGAAGAGTTTCCATAAACACAGCCCTACAAACCTGAACACATACAGTCACATACACATGTACATACACACCAGTTTATATCTACATGTGTACACCAACACACGTCTGCACCCCCATGTTTATACACACACACACACACACACACACACACACACACACACACACACACACACACACCATACAATAGAACAACCTGACTATCCAAATAATGATCACTCCCTTCCTTCAGTCAGATATTGTGAAAAAAACATTTCTTTGTGCATTTTTTTTTAAATTTCTGAATATCTGGACACTGCCTGAGCTGTACCCAAACCCATTCCAAAGCCTGACCCCACACACTGACACACACACACTTCTCCTGGTGGTCCACACTGCTGGGACTTTGAAATTCACACATCCCCTCAGGTTATAGCCCCCCCCCCCCCAAGGGCAAATAGTTTTTGTATGTTGGCTGGTAGTTGATTTTTATTGGCTTTATATAGAAGTTGAGCTGTGTAAAAATGTACCGAATCATAGAGTTTTAATAGTTTTGACTGTAAGAATATTACATGAGTCTGATCCAAGTATGTGACTGTATGGAAGACTGACTGCAGGCTTTTGTAACATGAAGAGAGGGCGTAGAGCAGTTTTACAGTTAGCTGGAGTATTCTGACAGTGCAGTCTAGCCAAGCCCCCCCCCCAGCTGTGCAGGTGCATTCCCAGTTTCCACCGTACCCTCCGATGCTGCCCCCCCCCCATACCCTCAGATGCTGCTGCCAACACATTCTCCTGGATCAGAATGTGACAGGTCCGTCTGAGTCCAACTCCCCAGAACAGCTGGAAGAATATGTGCAGAGGAAGTGAATGTTAGTCTGCTGTCCCTGGAGGAGATGCCCCCCCTCCCCACCCCCCAAACCTGGGCAGCTGACATGGAGCCTGTAGAAACACAAAACATTCATCACAGCAAAAAATGTCCTGTTCCTAAATCTGGTCCAATAGTTTTATATTGAGTAAAAAAAATCTGCCAGTGGGGTCACAAACAAGTTCTTGGTTAGAATTCTCAAAACTAGCAAAAAAAAAAAAGTCTATCAACTAAAAAGCCATAATATGCCTTAAAACTAGACAAAAATGATAGAATTTGATCAAAGAGTGTTTAGTACAAGAAATAAAATCCCACTGATTTGAGACAGAATGAGTTTAAATGTTGAATTAAAGTCTGAACAGAAGAAGAAGGACGAAAACCTTCTAAAAAGAAGAAGAACAAGGAGGAAAACCTTCTGAAAAGAAGAACAAGGAGGAAAACCTTCTGACAAGAAGAAGAACAAGGAGGAAAACCTTCTGAAAAGAAGAACAAGGAGGAAAACCTTCTGACAAGAAGAAGAACAAGGAGGAAAACCTTCTGAAAAGAAGAACAAGGAGGAAAACCTTCTGAAAAGAAGAACAAGGAGGAAAACCTTCTGACAAGAAGAAGAACAAGGAGGAAAACCTTCTAAAATAAACATTTGATAGTATTGAAAACAACCACTTCAACAGTGAATCGATCCCAGGTCTTCCACATTGGAGTCCATGTGGAATGCTGCGTTCCACAGTCCTGGCAGGGAGAATATACCAGTTAACTACATCCCACCTCAAAGTATTCCAGGGGATCCATGTCAGGGGCGACAGTATCTTTTCAGTCTGTCGGACCGGGGTGGGGGTGGGGTCTCTGGACATAAAACACAAGCTGAACATGCTTTCAGCGTCTGACTCCCAACTTCTATGTCTCTGTTATACACGAAGTTTTCACAACTTCTAGCCTGTATCCACTGGACCACCCCCCCTCTGCTCTATGGGCCCCCCACAAATCCTGGGCCCCATGAATTTGTAATGCCCCCCCTTATCTGTGCCCCAGATCCACGATGACCATAATCAACAAACATGGAGACGGCAGACCTAAGCTGCTGTTTCCTTCATTAGTGCAGAGGCTTTCAGACTGTGGACACCACAGCAGGGGTTTTTCCACAAAAGATAAGTCAGAGGGAGCACAGGTAGACGAGGGACCAAGCGGGGGGGACGGTGCGAAGGGGGGAGGGCTTCCCTTTTGAAAAACTGAGGTAAAAATGAAACATTCTGCTGCCATCTGAGAAGGATACTGTAACTCTAGAGGCCCTCCTGCAATTTTTTAAAGCAGCCAATCGAGGAGTAACTCATTCTTCTGTTCAAAGTGTAATAATGTTGTAAATGAAGACAAAAGTCAGGTGACAGATCCATCATATTGGCCAAGCTTCTGTTTACAAATGATCACCTCCGGTGTTCCTCCTCTGTTCTTTCACACTCTTTCTACTTCTGTATTTTTCTCTACTCTAAATCTAACAGGACGGTTCACACTGTCCACAGCTCACCCTCCTCACGTGGACAGTCTTTGGCTTTCATCTGTTT
The DNA here is from genome assembly GCF_902148855.1 of Sphaeramia orbicularis. Taxonomy (NCBI): domain Eukaryota; kingdom Metazoa; phylum Chordata; class Actinopteri; order Kurtiformes; family Apogonidae; genus Sphaeramia; species Sphaeramia orbicularis. The sequence goes on along the minus strand of NC_043977.1, from coordinate 58,698,116 downwards.
CGTGCTGTGGGATGACATATTTAAATCCCCAGTGGCAACAAAACAACTCGCAAACTTCTTCCGTCAAAGCTCCTGCGCCGTGGGTGAAAGATCATTTAGTCTGGACAGCTCTGGTTTGGAAAGTCATATGTAGCCTTAGCCTCATTTCAAACCTCGGGAAGCTACGTCACTAGAAAGGAAGGGAAACAAGATGGTGCTGCGGTCTGAAAAGACGCCAATTCGTGTTGTTTGGAACTGTCAGACGGTCTGCCTACTATGTTTACGATAGTTTTGTTAATTATATCATTTTTGATGACCAGGCACATTGTCATGTGCTGTTACTGTGATAGTTTGGCCGGGAAAAGGTTGTTTTTGAAAAGATTGCATGTTGTGTAAGAACTGTGTTGCATGTAACTATAAGTGTACGGCGTAACTGTGAGCTTCATGGTAAAAAAAAATAATAAAAAATTGGAATTTCAGTAAGGGGGTGCTAGCCGAAAGTGTGAGGGTGCAGTGCCCCTGTTCCCCGGTTCAGAAAAACCCTTGCACAGTGTTCTCATTTATGCAAATGAGACAGAAGAAGTGAAACGATGGATGAGCTAATTATACATTGTGAAGTTTTTTCATTGCGAACTTGAGCAGTGTGTGCCGCCATTGTTGTGTTGACATCACGTTGTAGTTTGTGGTGAGGTCGGGGTACTTGGAACTGGCCCCACTTTGCAACTGGGACCTCTGGCTCCAACAGGCGTCCAATGCATTTAACCCAGTTGGATGTGGGAAACTTCCATCTCCCAGGACTCTGGAATGCAGCATGACCTACTGAGGTCAACGCCCACTGTGGGGTCATGTGACCACTTCCTTAGCTCCTCCTCCTTGTGGAGCAGACATGGGTGTCCATGTTAAATGGACTCAGAAACCACCTGTAAACAAACAGATGTTCATCCAGAAGCATCCATCCCATGTCCTAAACTCTGTTTGACGGAAAAATTTAGATATATTTTTATAATACGAATTTTTCTTGGCAATTTTTTTTATTATTATTTAGATGAAAAATCAGACACGTTGTAGAAAGAAGGCCTTTTTTCAGTGTAGTAGAAGTCTTTTTGTGCAGTGCTGTTCCTCTGACAAACCCTTTCACAGGTTCAGACCTAAAGCATAAACCAGGTAAAGTGTGAACACAGATAACAGAGCATGATCCACCCACGGGTGGATGGACTGGATGACTCAAACACATCCACCCACACTGAGTAAACGCAGACTGGTTAACCCTTTAACCCCTGAACCAGGACTCCAGGAAAACAGGAACACATTCATTTGTTTGTCTTTGTGATCGGTGTTTTCTTCATCCAGTCATTGTTTCAAACACCAACACCTTCCTATAAATGACATTTGTTTTCCTGTTCATTAGTAGTTTGGAAAGTTTAAAGAGTAAAAGTACAAAATTAACTGAATGGGATCAAATGTAAAGCCGCATTAAACTACAGTTTAATCTGAACAGGATTTGAACAGAATGATCAGAATCAGGATCAACTTTAGGCAGGTTTAGAAGTGCTTTACATAAAACAATAAAAGCATTACAGCAGAAGCAATAAAAAGAGGGGAGGGGTTAAGGGGGGGGGGGGTTTGACCCTCCAAATGGAGATTTTTCAGGACCACACAACAAACGGAAGAATGTACTAGAAAAAATCTAAATCTGACCAAGTGTATTTTCACTTGTTCTATTGGTAGGGGAGGGGCCAAGGGGAGGGGCCAAGGGGTTGGGGTGAGAATGAGAAGTGGGATTGGGCGTCTGAGTCAACAGTTCAGTACTCTACCTGTTTTTAACATCTGTCCAGGAAATAAATATATATATATATATATATATATATATATATATATGTATATATTTTTTTTTTTTACAGATCAATCTTTTTGAGAAAACACTCAACTATGAGAATAAAACCTTGAAACATAGTGTTAAATCTACTCAACAGTGTGGGAATCAAACCGGCAGGAGTTTAGGAGAGCGTTAGTTCCAGTGTCAGATCCCACTTCTGTGCAGTAGAAAATGGTGCCTGGGCAAATGAACCCACTGGTGTTTTTTTTTTTTTTTTCAGCCTGTTCAGTTACCATGAGTAGTTCAAGTGTTAATAAAACTGAAACAACACTAATGATCTGAACGCACTGTCCAAACCTGGTCCTCCACCCTCTTCTCCGTTGGTTTATGTCCGTTCTGCTTCATGTATTTCCGGGGGTACCCCAGTATAAAGTCAGGTTCCTCCCCTTCCACTTCCCTTTTCAAATGTCCTGTAATGGGAACAAGTAGGTCATCTGTTGTTATCCATTGTCATTGTGTATTATTAAGTGGTTTTATGTTCCTTTTTGGTATTTAATTTTATCGATACTGTTGTCTGGGTGGTGGTCCAGTGGCCTGGGTGTCGATACTAACTGACTGTACATGTGTTTGACAGGTGGACAAGGTGCATGTGTCAGAGCATGCTAACCGCTGTCTTCTTCATTATAGTTTGGGGCTGGACCACAGTCAGGACTGACTGTGTTTTAATTTGCATATTGCCAGAATAAACGGAGTGTGAGTGCTGTTTCCTGCTCCGATCACAGCGCTGTGTCCTGCAGGTCCATTCTACATCACACCAGTAAGAAACACAACGCAGAGAAAATACCACCGGCCACATACAGAAGTACATGTCTGCCTTTTCTGAACTACTTCTATTGTGTTTTCAGACTAAACTCACCCACAGTGAAGCAGTGACTGCTCATTTAATGGCAGCTCCAGCTGAAGGTCCAGGCTGGAATGGAGTAGAAAGTGGAGTCCTGTTGAAGAAGGAACTTTAATAGTGTTTAGAGTTTGGCTTCTTTACTCTTCTAATCCTATGCATGTATTTTTTTTACTCTTCCTAACTTGTATATTTGAATTCCAGTGGTCTGTAAAACATAATGAAACAGTCCGATGGAACTGCACATACAGCCGGTCAGATCTAACAGTCCAGGCAGAAGACATGAACGTTTCAGCCCACAGCAGAGAAGAAAGACGGGAAGATTTAGAAGAATCTGTGTTTAATCTGTCTGAACCAGACTCACACTGACTTATCCATGCATTTATCTGGACCAGGTTTAAACCGGTCTGAACCAGACTCACACTGACTTATCCATGCATTTATCTGGACCAGGTTAGACTACTGGACCAGCCCTCTGACTGGACTCTAAACCAGCTGAAGACAGCTGGGGTCCAGACTAGAACCAGGAAGGACCACCATCTTAGTCCTGTGCTCAGATCTGTGCACTGGCTTCCTGTGGCTCAGAGAATAGACTTTAAAACAGCTCTGCTGGTCTACAAGTCTGTCCATGGTCTAGAACCAAAGTCCAGCTGGGACATGTTGGTCCCATATGAACCATCTGGGACCCTGAGAACCTCATGGACTGGTCTGAGAACCTCATGGACTGGTCTGAGAACCCCATGGACTGGTCTTGTGCTGGTCCCAGAGTCAGGACTAAACAGGTGCAGCTGTGTTTCAGTTCTGTGTGTTTCAGTTCTGTGTGTTTCAGTTCTGTGTGTTTCATTTCTCTGTGTTTCAGTTCTGTGTGTTTCAGTTCTATGTGTTTCAGTTCTCTGTGTTTCAGTTCTCTGTGTTTCAGTTCTGTGTGTTTCATTTCTCTGTGTTTCAGTTCTCTGTGTTTCAGTTCTGTGTGTTTCAGTTCTCTGTGTTTCAGTTCAATGTGTTTCAATTTTCTGTGTTTCAGTTCTGTGTGTTTCAGTTCTGTGTGTTTCAGTTCTATGCGTTTCAGTTCTGTGTGTTTCAGTTCTGTGTTTCAGTTCTATGTGTTTCAGTTCTATGTGTTTCAGTTCTTTGAGTTTCAGTTCTATGTGTTTCAGTTCTATGTGTTTCAGTTCTGTGTTTCAGTTCTGTGTGTTTCAGTTCTGTGTTTCAGTTCTATGTGTTTCAGTTCTTTGTGTTTCAGTTCTATGTGTTTCAGTTCTGTGTTTCAGTTCTATGTGTTTCAGTTCTTTGTGTTTCAGTTCTGTGTGTTTCAGTTCTGTGTTTCAGTTCTATGTGTTTCAGTTCTATGTGTTTCAGTTCTGTGTGTTTCAGTTCTATGTGTTTCAGTTCTATGTGTTTCAGTTCTGTGTGTTTCAGTTCTGTGTTTCAGTTCTATGTGTTTCAGTTCTTTGTGTTTCAGTTCTGTGTGTTTCAGTTCTGTGTGTTTCAGTTCTGTGTGTTTCATTTCTCTGTGTTTCAGTTCTGTGTGTTTCAGTTCTATGTGTTTCAGTTCTCTGTGTTTCAGTTCTCTGTGTTTCAGTTCTGTGTGTTTCATTTCTCTGTGTTTCAGTTCTCTGTGTTTCAGTTCTGTGTGTTTCAGTTCTCTGTGTTTCAGTTCAATGTGTTTCAATTTTCTGTGTTTCAGTTCTGTGTGTTTCAGTTCTGTGTGTTTCAGTTCTATGCGTTTCAGTTCTGTGTGTTTCAGTTCTGTGTTTCAGTTCTATGTGTTTCAGTTCTATGTGTTTCAGTTCTTTGAGTTTCAGTTCTATGTGTTTCAGTTCTATGTGTTTCAGTTCTGTGTTTCAGTTCTGTGTGTTTCAGTTCTGTGTTTCAGTTCTATGTGTTTCAGTTCTTTGTGTTTCAGTTCTATGTGTTTCAGTTCTGTGTTTCAGTTCTATGTGTTTCAGTTCTTTGTGTTTCAGTTCTGTGTGTTTCAGTTCTGTGTTTCAGTTCTATGTGTTTCAGTTCTATGTGTTTCAGTTCTGTGTGTTTCAGTTCTATGTGTTTCAGTTCTATGTGTTTCAGTTCTGTGTGTTTCAGTTCTGTGTTTCAGTTCTATGTGTTTCAGTTCTTTGTGTTTCAGTTCTGTGTGTTTCAGTTCTGTGTGTTTCAGTTCTGTGTTTCAGTTCTGTGTGTTTCAGTTCTGTGTTTCAGTTCTATGTGTTTCAATTCTTTGTGTTTCAGTTCTGTGTGTTTCAGTTCTGTGTTTCAGTTCTATGTGTTTCGGTTCTTTGTGTTTCAGTTCTGTGTGTTTCAGTTCTGTGTTTCAGTTCTATGTGTTTCAGATCTATGTGTTTCAGTTCTGTGTGTTTCAGTTCTGTGTTTCAGTTCTTTGTGTTTCAGTTCTGTGTGTTTCAGTTCTGTGTTTCAGTTCTGTGTGTTTCAGTTCTTTGTGTTTCAGTTCTGTGTGTTTCAGTTCTGTGTGTTTCAGTTCTGTGTTTCAGTTCTATGTGTTTCAGTTCTGTGTGTTTCAGTTCTGTGTGTTTCAGTTCTGTGTGTTTCATTTCTCTGTGTTTCAGTTCTGTGTGTTTCAGTTCTGTGTGTTTCAGTTCTATGTGTTTCAGTTCTGTGTGTTTCAGTTCTATGTGTTTCATTTCTCTGTGTTTCAGTTTTGTGTGTTTCAGTTCTGTGTGTTTCATTTCTCTGTGTTTCAGTTCTGTGTGTTTCATTTCTCTGTGTTTCAGTTCTCTGTGTTTCAGTTCTGTGTGTTTCAGTTCTCTGTGTTTCAGTTCAATGTGTTTCAATTCTCTGTGTTTCAGTTCTGTGTGTTTCAGTTCTGTGTGTTTCAGTTCTGTGTGTTTCAGTTCTATGCGTTTCAGTTCTGTGTGTTTCAGTTCTATGTGTTTCAGTTCTGTGTTTCAGTTCTGTGTGTTTCAGTTCTGTGTTTCAGTTCTATGTGTTTCAGTTCTATGTGTTTCAGTTCTTTGAGTTTCAGTTCTGTATGTGTCAGTTCTATGTGTTTCAGTTCTATGTGTTTCAGTTCTGTGTTTCAGTTCTATGTGTTTCAGTTCTTTGTGTTTCAGTTCTATGTGTTTCAGTTCTGTGTTTCAGTTCTATGTGTTTCAGTTCTATGTGTTTCAGTTCTTTGTGTTTCAGTTCTGTGTGTTTCAGTTCTGTGTTTCAGTTCTATGTGTTTCAGTTCTGTGTTTCAGTTCTATGTGTTTCAGTTCTATGTGTTTCAGTTCTGTGTTTCAGTTCTATGTGTTTCAGTTCTTTGTGTTTCAGTTCTGTGTGTTTCAGTTCTGTGTGTTTCAGTTCTGTGTTTCAGTTCTGTGTTTCAGTTCTTTGTGTTTCAGTTCTGTGTGTTTCAGTTCTGTGTGTTTCAGTTCTGTGTTTCAGTTCTGTGTGTTTCAGTTCTGTGTTTCAGTTCTATGTGTTTCAGTTCTTTGTGTTTAAGTTCTGTGTGTTTCAGTTCTGTGTGTTTCAGTTCTGTGTTTCAGTTCTGTGTGTTTCAGTTCTGTGTTTCAGTTCTATGTGTTTCAGTTCTTTGTGTTTCAGTTCTGTGTGTTTCAGTTCTGTGTTTCAGTTCTATGTGTTTCAGTTCTTTGTGTTTCAGTTCTGTGTGTTTCAGTTCTATGTGTTTCAGTTCTATGTGTTTCAGTTCTGTGTGTTTCAGTTCTATGCGTTTCAGTTCTGTGTGTTTCAGTTCTATGTGTTTCAGTTCTGTGTTTCAGTTCTGTGTGTTTCAGTTCTGTGTTTCAGTTCTATGTGTTTCAGTTCTATGTGTTTCAGTTCTTTGAGTTTCAGTTCTGTATGTTTCAGTTCTATGTGTTTCAGTTCTATGTGTTTCAGTTCTGTGTTTCAGTTCTGTGTGTTTCAGTTCTGTGTTTCAGTTCTATGTGTTTCAGTTCTTTGTGTTTCAGTTCTATGTGTTTCAGTTCTGTGTTTCAGTTCTATGTGTTTCAGTTCTATGTGTTTCAGTTCTTTGTGTTTCAGTTCTGTGTGTTTCAGTTCTATGTGTTTCAGTTCTATGTGTTTCAGTTCTGTGTTTCAGTTCTATGTGTTTCAGTTCTATGTGTTTCAGTTCTGTGTGTTTCAGTTCTGTGTTTCAGTTCTATGTGTTTCAGTTCTTTGTGTTTCAGTTCTGTGTGTTTCAGTTCTGTGTGTTTATGTTCTGTGTTTCAGTTCTGTGTTTCAGTTCTTTGTGTTTCAGTTCTGTGTGTTTCAGTTCTGTGTGTTTCAGTTCTGTGTTTCAGTTCTATGTGTTTCAGTTCTTTGTGTTTCAGTTCTATGTGTTTCAGTTCTGTGTTTCAGTTCTATGTGTTTCAGTTCTTTGTGTTTCAGTTCTGTGTGTTTCAGTTCTATGTGTTTCAGTTCTATGTGTTTCAGTTCTGTGTGTTTCAGTTCTGTGTTTCAGTTCTATGTGTTTCAGTTCTTTGTGTTTCAGTTCTGTGTGTTTCAGTTCTGTGTTTCAGTTCTGTGTGTTTCAGTTCTTTGTGTTTCAGTTCTGTGTGTTTCAGTTCTGTGTGTTTCAGTTCTGTGTTTCAGTTCTATGTGTTTCAGTTCTTTGTGTTTCAGTTCTGTGTGTTTCAGTTCTGTGTTTCAGTTCTGTGTTTCAGTTCTTTGTGTTTCAGTTCTGTGTTTCAGTTCTTTGTGTTTCAGTTCTGTGTCTTTCAGTTCTGTGTGTTTCAGTTCTGTGTTTCAGTTCTATGTGTTTCAGTTCTATGTGTTTCAGTTCTGTGTTTCAGTTCTATGTGTTTCAGATCTATGTGTTTCAGTTCTGTGTGTTTCAGTTCTGTGTTTCAGTTCTATGTGTTTCAGTTTTTTGTGTTTCAGTTCTGTGTGTTTCAGTTCTGTGTGTTTCAGTTCTGTGTTTCAGTTCTGTGTTTCAGTTCTTTGTGTTTCAGTTCTGTGTGTTTCAGTTCTGTGTTTCAGTTCTGTGTGTTTCAGTTCTGTGTTTCAGTTCTATGTGTTTCAGTTCTTTGTGTTTCAGTTCTGTGTGTTTCAGTTCTATGTGTTTCAGTTCTATGTGTTTCAGTTCTGTGTGTTTCAGTTCTGTGTTTCAGTTCTATGTGTTTCAGTTCTTTGTGTTTCAGTTCTGTGTGTTTCAGTTCTTTGTGTTTCAGTTCTGTGTGTTTCAGTTCTTTGTGTTTCAGTTCTGTGTGTTTCAGTTCTGTGTTTCAGTTCTATGTGTTTCAGTTCTGTGTGTTTCAGTTCTGTGTGTTTCAGTTCTATGTGTTTCAGTTCTGTGTGTTTCAGTTCTGTGTGTTTCAGTTCTATGTGTTTCAGTTCTGTGTGTTTCAGTTCTGTGTTTCAGTTCTTTGTGTTTCAGTTCTGTGTGTTTCAGTTCTGTGTGTTTCAGTTCTGTGTTTCAGTTCTTTGTGTTTCAGTTCTATGTGTTTCAGTTCTGTGTGTTTCAGTTCTGTGTGTTTCAGTTCTGTGTTTCAGTTCTTTGTGTTTCAGTTCTATGTGTTTCACTTCTGTGTGTTTCAGTTCTGTGTGTTTCAGTTCTTTGTGTTTCAGTTCTGTGTTTCAGTTCTGTGTGTTTCAGTTCTTTGTGTTTCAGTTCTGTGTGTTTCAGTTCTGTGTTTCAGTTCTGTGTGTTTCAGTTCTGTGTTTCAGTTCTGTGTGTTTCAGTTCTGTGTGTTTCAGTTCTTTGTGTTTCAGTTCTGTGTGTTTCAGTTCTGTGTGTTTCAGTTCTATGTGTTTCAGTTCTGTGTGTTTCAGTTCTATGTGTTTCAGTTCTGTGTGTTTCAGTTCTGTGTGTTTCAGTTCTATGTGTTTCAGTTCTGTGTGTTTCAGTTCTGTGTTTCAGTTCTTTGGGTTTCAGTTCTGTGTGTTTCAGTTCTATGTGTTTCAGTTCTATGTGTTTCAGTTCTGTGTGTTTCAGTTCTATGTGTTTCAGTTCTGTGTTTCAGTTCTTTGGGTTTCAGTTCTGTGTGTTTCAGTTCTGTGTTTCAGTTCTGTGTGTTTCAGTTCTGTGTGTTTCAGTTCTGTGTTTCAGTTCTTTGTGTTTCAGTTCTGTGTGTTTCAGTTCTGTGTGTTTCAGTTCTGTGTTTCAGTTCTGTGTTTCAGTTCTGTGTGTTTCAGTTCTGTGTGTTTCAGTTCTTTGTGTTTCAGTTCTGTGTGTTTCAGTTCTGTGTTTCAGTTCTGTGTGTATCAGTTCTGTGTTTCAGTTCTTTGTGTTTCAGTTCTGTGTGTTTCAGTTCTGTGTGTTTCAGTTCTGTGTTTCAGTTCTTTGTGTTTCAGTTCTTTGTGTTTCAGTTCTGTGTGTTTCAGTTCTGTGTTTCAGTTCTATGTGTTTCAGTTCTATGTGTTTCAGTTCTTTGAGTTTCAGTTCTGTATGTTTCAGTTCTATGTGTTTCAGTTCTATGTGTTTCAGTTCTGTGTTTCAGTTCTATGTGTTTCAGTTCTTTGTGTTTCAGTTCTATGTGTTTCAGTTCTATGTGTTTCAGTTCTTTGTGTTTCAGTTCTGTGTGTTTCAGTTCTATGTGTTTCAGTTCTGTGTGTTTCAGTTCTGTGTTTCAGTTCTATGTGTTTCAGTTCTATGTGTTTCAGTTCTGTGTGTTTCAGTTCTGTGTTTCAGTTCTATGTGTTTCAGTTCTGTGTTTCAGTTCTGTGTGTTTCAGTTCTGTGTTTCAGTTCTATGTGTTTCAGTTCTATGTGTTTCAGTTCTGTGTGTTTCAGTTCTATGTGTTTCAGTTCTATGTGTTTCAGTTCTGTGTGTTTCAGTTCTGTGTTTCAGTTCTATGTGTTTCAGTTCTTTGTGTTTCAGTTCTGTGTGTTTCAGTTCTGTGTGTTTCAGTTCTGTGTTTCAGTTCTGTGTGTTTCAGTTCTGTGTTTCAGTTCTATGTGTTTCAATTCTTTGTGTTTCAGTTCTGTGTGTTTCAGTTCTGTGTTTCAGTTCTATGTGTTTCGGTTCTTTGTGTTTCAGTTCTGTGTGTTTCAGTTCTGTGTTTCAGTTCTATGTGTTTCAGATCTATGTGTTTCAGTTCTGTGTGTTTCAGTTCTGTGTTTCAGTTCTTTGTGTTTCAGTTCTGTGTGTTTCAGTTCTGTGTTTCAGTTCTGTGTGTTTCAGTTCTTTGTGTTTCAGTTCTGTGTGTTTCAGTTCTGTGTGTTTCAGTTCTGTGTTTCAGTTCTATGTGTTTCAGTTCTGTGTGTTTCAGTTCTGTGTGTTTCATTTCTCTGTGTTTCAGTTCTGTGTGTTTCAGTTCTGTGTGTTTCAGTTCTATGTGTTTCAGTTCTGTGTGTTTCAGTTCTATGTGTTTCATTTCTCTGTGTTTCAGTTTTGTGTGTTTCAGTTCTGTGTGTTTCATTTCTCTGTGTTTCAGTTCTGTGTGTTTCATTTCTCTGTGTTTCAGTTCTGTGTGTTTCAGTTCTGTGTGTTTCAGTTCTCTGTGTTTCAGTTCAATGTGTTTCAATTCTCTGTGTTTCAGTTCTGTGTGTTTCAGTTCTGTGTGTTTCAGTTCTGTGTGTTTCAGTTCTATGCGTTTCAGTTCTGTGTGTTTCAGTTCTATGTGTTTCAGTTCTGTGTTTCAGTTCTGTGTGTTTCAGTTCTGTGTTTCAGTTCTATGTGTTTCAGTTCTATGTGTTTCAGTTCTTTGAGTTTCAGTTCTGTATGTGTCAGTTCTATGTGTTTCAGTTCTATGTGTTTCAGTTCTGTGTTTCAGTTCTATGTGTTTCAGTTCTTTGTGTTTCAGTTCTATGTGTTTCAGTTCTGTGTTTCAGTTCTATGTGTTTCAGTTCTATGTGTTTCAGTTCTTTGTGTTTCAGTTCTGTGTGTTTCAGTTCTGTGTTTCAGTTCTATGTGTTTCAGTTCTGTGTTTCAGTTCTATGTGTTTCAGTTCTATGTGTTTCAGTTCTGTGTTTCAGTTCTATGTGTTTCAGTTCTTTGTGTTTCAGTTCTGTGTGTTTCAGTTCTGTGTGTTTCAGTTCTGTGTTTCAGTTCTGTGTTTCAGTTCTTTGTGTTTCAGTTCTGTGTGTTTCAGTTCTGTGTTTCAGTTCTGTGTGTTTCAGTTCTGTGTTTCAGTTCTATGTGTTTCAGTTCTTTGTGTTTAAGTTCTGTGTGTTTCAGTTCTGTGTGTTTCAGTTCTGTGTTTCAGTTCTGTGTGTTTCAGTTCTGTGTTTCAGTTCTATGTGTTTCAGTTCTTTGTGTTTCAGTTCTGTGTGTTTCAGTTCTGTGTTTCAGTTCTATGTGTTTCAGTTCTTTGTGTTTCAGTTCTGTGTGTTTCAGTTCTATGTGTTTCAGTTCTATGTGTTTCAGTTCTGTGTGTTTCAGTTCTATGCGTTTCAGTTCTGTGTGTTTCAGTTCTATGTGTTTCAGTTCTGTGTTTCAGTTCTGTGTGTTTCAGTTCTGTGTTTCAGTTCTATGTGTTTCAGTTCTATGTGTTTCAGTTCTTTGAGTTTCAGTTCTGTATGTTTCAGTTCTATGTGTTTCAGTTCTATGTGTTTCAGTTCTGTGTTTCAGTTCTGTGTGTTTCAGTTCTGTGTTTCAGTTCTATGTGTTTCAGTTCTTTGTGTTTCAGTTCTATGTGTTTCAGTTCTGTGTTTCAGTTCTATGTGTTTCAGTTTTTTGTGTTTCAGTTCTGTGTGTTTCAGTTCTGTGTGTTTCAGTTCTGTGTTTCAGTTCTGTGTTTCAGTTCTTTGTGTTTCAGTTCTGTGTGTTTCAGTTCTGTGTTTCAGTTCTGTGTGTTTCAGTTCTGTGTTTCAGTTCTATGTGTTTCAGTTCTTTGTGTTTCAGTTCTGTGTGTTTCAGTTCTGTGTTTCAGTTCTATGTGTTTCAGTTCTATGTGTTTCAGTTCTGTGTGTTTCAGTTCTGTGTTTCAGTTCTATGTGTTTCAGTTCTTTGTGTTTCAGTTCTGTGTGTTTCAGTTCTGTGTTTCAGTTCTGTGTGTTTCAGTTCTTTGTGTTTCAGTTCTGTGTGTTTCAGTTCTGTTTTTCAGTTCTATGTGTTTCAGTTCTTTGTGTTTCAGTTCTGTGTGTTTCAGTTCTGTGTGTTTCAGTTCTGTGTGTTTCAGTTCTATGTGTTTCAGTTCTGTGTGTTTCAGTTCTGTGTGTTTCAGTTCTATGTGTTTCAGTTCTGTGTGTTTCAGTTCTGTGTTTCAGTTCTTTGTGTTTCAGTTCTGTGTGTTTCAGTTCTGTGTGTTTCAGTTCTGTGTTTCAGTTCTTTGTGTTTCAGTTCTATGTGTTTCAGTTCTGTGTGTTTCAGTTCTGTGTGTTTCAGTTCTGTGTTTCAGTTCTTTGTGTTTCAGTTCTATGTGTTTCAGTTCTTTGTGTTTCAGTTCTGTGTGTTTCAGTTCTTTGTGTTTCAGTTCTGTGTTTCAGTTCTGTGTGTTTCAGTTCTTTGTGTTTCAGTTCTGTGTGTTTCAGTTCTGTGTTTCAGTTCTGTGTGTTTCAGTTCTGTGTTTCAGTTCTGTGTGTTTCAGTTCTGTGTGTTTCAGTTCTTTGTGTTTCAGTTCTGTGTGTTTCAGTTCTGTGTGTTTCAGTTCTATGTGTTTCAGTTCTGTGTGTTTCAGTTCTATGTGTTTCAGTTCTATGTGTTTCAGTTCTGTGTGTTTCAGTTCTGTGTGTTTCAGTTCTATGTGTTTCAGTTCTGTGTGTTTCAGTTCTGTGTTTCAGTTCTTTGGGTTTCAGTTCTGTGTGTTTCAGTTCTATGTGTTTCAGTTCTATGTGTTTCAGTTCTGTGTGTTTCAGTTCTATGTGTTTCAGTTCTGTGTTTCAGTTCTTTGGGTTTCAGTTCTGTGTGTTTCAGTTCTGTGTTTCAGTTCTGTGTGTTTCAGTTCTGTGTGTTTCAGTTCTGTGTATCAGTTCTTTGTGTTTCAGTTCTGTGTGTTTCAGTTCTGTGTTTCAGTTCTGTGTTTCAGTTCTGTGTGTTTCAGTTCTGTGTGTTTCAGTTCTTTGTGTTTCAGTTCTGTGTGTTTCAGTTCTGTGTTTCAGTTCTGTGTGTTTCAGTTCTGTGTTTCAGTTCTGTGTGTTTCAGTTCTGTGTGTTTCAGTTCTGTGTATCAGTTCTTTGTGTTTCAGTTCTGTGTGTTTCAGTTCTGTGTTTCAGTTCTGTGTTTCAGTTCTGTGTGTTTCAGTTCTGTGTGTTTCAGTTCTTTGTGTTTCAGTTCTGTGTGTTTCAGTTCTGTGTTTCAGTTCTGTGTGTTTCAGTTCTGTGTTTCAGTTCTTTGTGTTTCAGTTCTGTGTGTTTCAGTTCTGTGTGTTTCAGTTCTGTGTTTCAGTTCTGTGTGTTTCAGTTCTGTGTTTCAGTTCTATGTGTTTCAGTTCTTTGTGTTTCAGTTCTGTGTGTTTCAGTTCTGTGTTTCAGTTCTATGTGTTTCAGTTCTATGTGTTTCAGTTCTGTGTGTTTCAGTTCTGTGTTTCAGTTCTATGTGTTTCAGTTCTTTGTGTTTCAGTTCTGTGTGTTTCAGTTCTGTGTTTCAGTTCTGTGTGTTTCAGTTCTTTGTGTTTCAGTTCTGTGTGTTTCAGTTCTGTGTTTCAGTTCTATGTGTTTCAGTTCTTTGTGTTTCAGTTCTGTGTGTTTCAGTTCTGTGTGTTTCAGTTCTGTGTGTTTCAGTTCTATGTGTTTCAGTTCTGTGTGTTTCAGTTCTGTGTGTTTCAGTTCTATGTGTTTCAGTTCTGTGTGTTTCAGTTCTGTGTTTCAGTTCTTTGTGTTTCAGTTCTGTGTGTTTCAGTTCTGTGTGTTTCAGTTCTGTGTTTCAGTTCTTTGTGTTTCAGTTCTATGTGTTTCAGTTCTGTGTGTTTCAGTTCTGTGTTTCAGTTCTGTGTTTCAGTTCTTTGTGTTTCAGTTCTATGTATTTCAGTTCTGTGTGTTTCAGTTCTGTGTGTTTCAGTTCTTTGTGTTTCAGTTCTGTGTTTCAGTTCTGTGTGTTTCAGTTCTTTGTATTTCAGTTCTTTGTGTTTCAGTTCTGTGTTTCAGTTCTGTGTGTTTCAGTTCTGTGTTTCAGTTCTGTGTGTTTCAGTTCTGTGTGTTTCAGTTCTTTGTGTTTCAGTTCTGTGTGTTTCAGTTCTGTGTGTTTCAGTTCTATGTGTTTCAGTTCTGTGTGTTTCAGTTCTATGTGTTTCAGTTCTATGTGTTTCAGTTCTGTGTGTTTCAGTTCTGTGTGTTTCAGTTCTATGTGTTTCAGTTCTGTGTGTTTCAGTTCTGTGTTTCAGTTCTTTGGGTTTCAGTTCTGTGTGTTTCAGTTCTATGTGTTTCAGTTCTATGTGTTTCAGTTCTGTGTGTTTCAGTTCTATGTGTTTCAGTTCTGTGTTTCAGTTCTTTGGGTTTCAGTTCTGTGTGTTTCAGTTCTGTGTTTCAGTTCTGTGTGTTTCAGTTCTGTGTGTTTCAGTTCTGTGTTTCAGTTCTTTGTGTTTCAGTTCTGTGTGTTTCAGTTCTGTGTGTTTCAGTTCTGTGTTTCAGTTCTGTGTTTCAGTTCTGTGTGTTTCAGTTCTGTGTGTTTCAGTTCTTTGTGTTTCAGTTCTGTGTGTTTCAGTTCTGTGTTTCAGTTCTGTGTGTTTCAGTTCTGTGTTTCAGTTCTTTGTGTTTCAGTTCTGTGTGTTTCAGTTCTGTGTGTTTCAGTTCTGTGTTTCAGTTCTTTGTGTTTCAGTTCTTTGTGTTTCAGTTCTGTGTGTTTCAGTTCTGTGTTTCAGTTCTATGTGTTTCAGTTCTATGTGTTTCAGTTCTTTGAGTTTCAGTTCTGTATGTTTCAGTTCTATGTGTTTCAGTTCTATGTGTTTCAGTTCTGTGTTTCAGTTCTGTTTCAGTTCTGTGTTTCAGTTCTATGTGTTTCAGTTCTTTGTGTTTCAGTTCTATGTGTTTCAGTTCTATGTGTTTCAGTTCTTTGTGTTTCAGTTCTGTGTGTTTCAGTTCTATGTGTTTCAGTTCTATTTGTTTCAGTTCTGTGTGTTTCAGTTCTGTGTTTCAGTTCTATGTGTTTCAGTTCTATGTGTTTCAGTTCTGTGTTTTTCAGTTCTGTGTTTCAGTTCTATGTGTTTCAGTTCTTTGTGTTTCAGTTCTGTGTGTTTCAGTTCTGTGTGTTTATGTTCTGTGTTTCAGTTCTGTGTTTCAGTTCTTTGTGTTTCAGTTCTGTGTGTTTCAGTTCTGTGTGTTTCAGTTCTGTGTTTCAGTTCTATGTGTTTCAGTTCTATGTGTTTCAGTTCTGTGTTTCAGTTCTATGTGTTTCAGTTCTTTGTGTTTCAGTTCTGTGTGTTTCAGTTCTATGTGTTTCAGTTCTTTGTGTTTCAGTTCTGTGTTTCAGTTCTGTGTGTTTCAGTTCTGTGTGTTTCAGTTCTTTGTGTTTCAGTTCTGTGTTTCAGTTCTGTGTGTTTCAGTTCTGTGTTTCAGTTCTATGTGTTTCAGTTCTGTGTTTCAGTTCTGTGTTTCAGTTCTGTGTGTTTCAGTTCTGTGTTTCAGTTCTTTGTGTTTCAGTTCTTTGTGTTTCAGTTCTGTGTGTTTCAGTTCTGTGTGTTTCAGTTCTTTGATTTTCAGTTCTGTGTGTTTCAGTTCTGTGTTTCAGTTCTGTGTTTCAGTTCTTTGTGTTTCAGTTCTGTGTGTTTCAGTTCTTTGTGTTTCAGTTCTGTGTGTTTCAGTTCTGTGTGTTTCAGTTCTTTGTGTTTCAGTTCTGTGTGTTTCAGTTCTGTGTTTCAGTTCTGTGTTTCAGTTCTTTGTGTTTCAGTTCTGTGTGTTTCAGTTCTGTGTGTTTCAGTTCTGTGTGTTTCAGTTCTTTGTGTTTCAGTTCTGTGTTTCAGTTCTTTGTGTTTCAGTTCTGTGTTTCAGTTCTGTGTGTTTCAGTTCTGTGTGTTTCAGTTCTTTGTGTTTCAGTTCTGTGTGTTTCAGTTCTGTGTTTCAGTTCTGTGTTTCAGTTCTTTGTGTTTCAGTTCCTTGTGTTTCAGTTCTGTGTGTTTCAGTTCTGTGTGTTTCAGTTCTTTGTGTTTCAGTTCTGTGTGTTTCAGTTCTGTGTTTCAGTTCTGTGTTTCAGTTCTTTGTGTTTCAGTTCTGTGTGTTTCAGTTCTTTGTGTTTCAGTTCTTTGTGTTTCAGTTCTTTGTTTCAGTTCTTTGTGTTTCAGTTCTGTGTTTCAGTTCTGTGTGTTTCAGTTCTGTGTGTTTCAGTTCTTTGTGTTTCAGTTCTGTGTTTCAGTTCTGTGTGTTTCAGTTCTGTGTTTCAGTTCTGTGTTTCAGTTCTTTGTGTTTCAGTTCTTTGTGTTTCAGTTCTGTGTTTCAGTTCTTTGTGTTTCAGTTCTGTGTTTCAGTTCTGTGTTTCAGTTCTATGTGTTTCAGTTCTGTGTTTCAGTTCTTTGTGTTTCAGTTCTTTGTGTTTCAGTTCTGTGTTTCAGTTCTGTGTTTCAGTTCTGTGTGTTTCAGTTCTGTGTGTTTCAGTTCTTTGTGTTTCAGTTCTTTGTTTCAGTTCTGTGTGTTTCAGTTCTATGTGTTTCAGTTCTTTGTGTTTCAGTTCTGTGTGTTTCAGTTCTGTGTTTCAGTTCTGTGTTTCAGTTCTGTGTGTTTCAGTTCTATGTGTTTCAGTTCTTTGTGTTTCAGTTCTGTGTGTTTCAGTTCTGTGTTTCAGTTCTGTGTTTCAGTTCTTTGTGTTTCAGTTCTGTGTGTTTCAGTTCTGTGTGTTTCAGTTCTTTGTGTTTCAGTTCTTTGTGTTTCAGTTCTGTGTGTTTCAGTTCTGTGTGTTTCAGTTCTTTGTGTTTCAGTTCTGTGTGTTTCAGTTCTGTGTGTTTCAGTTCTTTGTGTTTCAGTTCTGTGTGTTTCAGTTCTTTGTGTTTCAGTTCTGTGTGTTTCAGTTCTGTGTTTCAGTTCTGTGTTTCAGTTCTTTGTGTTTCAGTTCTGTGTGTTTCAGTTTTGTGTTTCAGTTCTTTGTGTTTCAGTTCTGTGTGTTTCAGTTCTTTGTGTTTCAGTTCTTTGTGTTTCAGTTCTGTGTGTTTCAGTTCTGTGTGTTTCAGTTCTTTGTGTTTCAGTTCTGTGTGTTTCAGTTCTGTGTTTCAGTTCTATGTGTTTCAGTCCAGGCTGAAAACAGCTGTTCAACTCAGCGGCTTCTATCTGACCTCTGACCTTTGACTTAGTTTTAATGGATTATTATTTCTGTTTTATTGATTGTGTGTTAATTCTGTGTGTTTTTAATCGGTGTGTCGTTGTAAACACTGAACTGTCCTGTGGGTGAACTGTGTCACACTCATAAATGTGCTTTCTCCATCTGAACTCTCCTCCTCTGTTCACCAGCACTGATGGAACTTCTGTCTGTACAGCAGCTGGAGGGGACACAAGGGGGGGGGGGCACGATGGATATGACGTCCAATGAAGAAGCAGGCACTGCTGGGACATGTGGGTGGACTGGAAGGCCTCCACCCTTCAGAGGCTGGAGCTGGAACCTGTGAGCTGAACTGCAACACACACTAGAGCACAACCAACACATGGTCCACCACCACACAAGACTGGACTGGACTGGACTGGACTGGACTGGACCACCTGTTCCCACCCACCACAGAAGACTGGACTGGACTGGACTGAACTGGACTGGACTGGACTGGACCACCTGTTCCCACCCACCACAGAAGACTGGACTGGACTGGACTGAACTGGACTGGACCGGACCACCTGTTCCCACCCACCACAGAAGACTGGACTGGACTGAACTGGACTGGACCACCTGTTCCCACCCACCACACAAGACTGGACTGGACTGGACTGGACTGAACTGGACTGGACTGGACTGGACCACCTGTTCCCACCCACCACACAAGACTGGACTGGACTGGACTGAACTGGACTGGACCACCTGTTCCCACCCACCACAGAAGACTGGACTGGACTGGACTGGACTGAACTGGACTGGACCGGACCACCTGTTCCCACCCACCACAGAAGACTGGACTGGACTGGACCGGACCACCTGTTCCCACCCACCACAGAAGACTGGACTGGACTGAACTGGACTGGACCACCTGTTCCCACCCACCACACAAGACTGGACTGGACTGGACTGAACTGGACTGGACTGGACCACCTGTTCCCACCCACCACACAAGACTGGACTGAACTGGACTGGACCACCTGTTCCCACCCACCACAGAAGACTGGACTGGACTGGACTGAACTGGACTGGACCGGACCACCTGTTCCCACCCACCACAGAAGACTGGACTGGACTGGACCGGACCACCTGTTCCCACCCACCACAGAAGACTGGACTGGACTGAACTGGACTGGACTGGACCACCTGTTCCCACCCACCACAGAAGACTGGACTGGACTGGACCGGACCACCTTTTCCCACCCACCACAGAAGACTGGACTGGACTGGACTGAACTGGACTGGACCACCTGTTCCCACCCACCACACAAGACTGGACTGGACTGGACTGGACTGAACTGGACTGGACCACCTGTTCCCACCCACCACAGAAGACTGGACTGGACTGAACTGGACTGGACCGGACCACCTGTTCCCACCCACCACACAAGACTGGACTGGACTGGACTGGACTGGACCACCTGTTCCCACCCACCACACAAGACTGGACTGGACTGAACTGGACTGGACCGGACCACCTGTTCCCACCCACCACACAAGACTGGACTGGACTGGACTGGACTGGACCACCTGTTCCCACCCACCACAGAAGACTGGACTGGACTGGACTGAACTGGACTGGACTGGACCACCTGTTCCCACCCACCACACAAGACTGGACTGGACTGAACTGGACTGGACCGGACCACCTGTTCCCACCCACCACACAAGACTGGACTGGACTGGACTGAACTGGACTGGACTGGACTGGACCGCCCTCAGAGAAGATGGCACCAACACTTATCTGACTTTTTAAATTCTAAGTTAGTTTTAATTTGAAAATGTTGGAGTTTTTATTTATTCTAAAAGTTGGTTTTAATTTGAAAGTGTGTTCTTAAATATGTAAGAGTGCTTTTACATTCTGCATTTTATTAAAGCTTGTCTTTATTTTTGAACATGATCTTGGCAGTCGTGTTCTTTCTGAATTGATTTTGGTGGTGATGCTTTCAGTATGAGAATTATTACCCTGCAACTATAAATACATGAATACCTGAAGAAGAAAAACATTATTATTATTATTATTATTATTATTATTATTATTATTAATAATAATAATAATAATAATAATAATAATAATAATAATAATAATAATAATAATTTTAATGGGTGGGGCATATTATAATGCTGCACAGATGACCAGTACTGTCCAATCACATGTGAGCTGCTCTTTGAAATGTCTGTGGTAACATCCAATGGATTAATGCATTAAAAAAAACAAACATCCAATGGGTGTTTGTGAGGGCAGGGAGAGCTAAAACTACTGGATAATAATAATGACTGTCAAAGGCATTCAAACCAAACTCTTGCCACAGCTGTGAAAGAACAGCTGTTTGAGTTCAACAGAAGGAGTCAGTACTACAAACCCCTCCAGTACAGAAGCCATACCTGTAATGAACTCAGCTCTAATGACACATCTGGACTGGATTACTTAAACACACAGCGCCCCCTTGAGGAGCATCTGCAGGAAACTGCATGGATTGGTTTGGTCTAAACCAGGGTTCTAAACTGCTGTTCTTTCAGGTTCCACATTCAGTCTGATCTGATCTGCAGTGGACCCAACCAGGAAAAGAAGAACAGAAGAACCTGGAAAGAATGACAGCTGCACATTTATGTCTGTGTTTGAGTGGAAAAAAAACCCATTAAATTATGAAAATACTTACTTTTAAAAACTTTCCAATCAAAAAAGATGTGAATAACTTGAAAAAAAACCTGACATTTCTTCAGTAAAATCAGTGTAATTTTCTCAGTCTTCTTCCTCCACTTCTCATTAGTCCATGTGCATTCTGGATCAGATCTCCAAAGACACTAAACACTGAGGAACAGGAAGAAAAGAGTTCAAACTGGACTGAATTTAATACAGACATTTCAGGTTGGACACATTTGTTCAGGTTATTCACATTTTATTGGTACAGGAGAGTTTGGAAATGGAAAGAGTTTCATAATTTAATGTGATTTTTTTGCACTAAAACAAAGACAAACATTTGCAGTTGTCATTATTTACAGACATAATGTAATATTATTATTTGTTCCATCAAACCCAGTAGTAAATCTGCAGTGGTTCTTCTGTGTGGGTTCTTCTGCTGTTCTTATTGGACTGTAGATCAGATTGGTCTGGATGTGGAACCCACACTAACATGAGTTCCACAGCCTGGACTGTGGAATTTAGACACTTTGGAAATTCATCCCAGGGGTCGGACTGGAACCTTTGGGGGGGGGGGGGGGGGGCATTTGGGCCCCGGGACGCATGTTTGACAGCCCTGGTTTAAAGTCAAATAATAACAGCAGAAGAACTGACAAAAAAGAATGACTGCAGATTTACTTCTTGCTTTAATGTGAGAAAAATGATATTACATTATGTGTGTAAATAATACAAACCTCAGATTTTTGTCTTTGTTTTAGTGCAAAAAATCACATTAAATTGTGAAACTCTTTCCATTTCCAAACTCTCCTGTACCAATAAACTGTGACTAACCTGAACAAATGTGTCCAACCTGAAATGTCTGTATTAAATTCAGTCCAGTTTGAACTCTTTTCTTCCTGTTCCTCAGTGTTTAGTGTCTTTGGAGATCTGATCCAGAATGCACATGGACTAATGAGAAGTGGAGGAAGAAGACTGAGAAAATTACACTGATTTATCTGAAAAAATGTCAGTTTTTTCAGGTTCTTCACATCTTTTTTTGTTTGAATAGTTTATAACAGTAAGTATTTTCATAATTTATTGTTTTTTTTGCACTCAAACACAGACATAAATTCTGCGTTGTCATTATTTCTAGTTTCTTGTGTTCTTATGTGACTGCAGATCAGATCAGATCAGGCTGAATGTAGACCCTTAAACGTAGTCTCAGATGAAGCCTATTATTTGTGCAGTGGAGCAGAACAGCTCACACAGAGAAGTCTCTGCTCTTTGCCAAAAATTTATAGAGAGTGTGAGAGTCCGGCCTCTAATTTCATCGGCTAATGTAATTATTCCAGCCGAGCCTCATCAGTTTGTCCTCCCTCAAAGGCAGACCATAATGTTCCCTTTCAGCCGTTCCCATGGGAACTGGACGCCTTCATCAACTCCATCATTTATGAATCTCTTAAATAGGAACGGGGCAAGAAGGACTTTTTTCAAGGTTAGCATTTACTGCATATCAATTTACAGAGCAGTAATATTTGAGTAAAAAAAAAAAAAAAAACATGACTACATTTATTCTCCAGTGTTATGAGTTTTAATCATTAAACGGCCGGTGTACCGGAGGGTCTGGCAGCTGTTACTCAACAGCTGTTGGAGGTGGGAGACAGAACTGAAGGGAAACAATATGGCATTATAGCAGAAAGAAAATAAGAAAGTCCTGATCTGTGATCAGAGGGAAGTCCAGTGGAACTTTATGGGACTTTTTGGAGCCAATCCCAGCAGCCGTCTGTGCTATCACAACTTACACTGACTTTATTTTAGAGCAAAGGTCCTCCCCCTTTTTTTTTGGTCAAATGCCTGAAATTAGATCTGTATTTAATAAAAAAAATAAAATAAAATTTAAAAAAAAAGAGCTTGAGAGGTTTTCCGTTTTTATCTCCAACATAAAATACCGCAGCAGTTCAGAAGTGTCAGTATTTGATGATCAGTCAGACCTCCTGTACCCCCGTTTAACGACGAACCATAATTCCACAAATAAAACCCTGAAGTCTTTGAAAATATGGGACTGTCCCAGTGATTAGAGGTAAACGGCTGGTCCCCAAAACCAAAGAACCTGTTTTCAATAAAGGT
Source organism: Sphaeramia orbicularis (assembly GCF_902148855.1). Taxonomy (NCBI): domain Eukaryota; kingdom Metazoa; phylum Chordata; class Actinopteri; order Kurtiformes; family Apogonidae; genus Sphaeramia; species Sphaeramia orbicularis. The sequence continues at coordinate 58,676,638 of NC_043977.1, read as the reverse complement.
ACGGTGTCATCTGTACGCTCGGATGGAATGACCTCAGTTCACTAATACACTGTCACTGTCATCACTGCAGGAGTCATGTGACATGTCAGGTGATAAAACAGCACAGGAAATGAACTACAGAAGTGTTCTGAAGGAACTGCTTTAATTCAGTCCAAGTCTGAAGGGATATTAGGACATGGAAGTACTAGAGTTCTATCAGTTAATCAGTTCAGTTTTATTTATATAGTGTCAATATGTAGTGGTTGGTTGGTTGGTTATGGTTGGTTTGCTTGGTTGGGTGGTTGGTTGGTTATGGTTGCTTGTGGTTCCTTGGTTGGCTGGTCAATTGTTTACTTGCTTGGTTGGTATCCAGTTAGTGTCCTGAGTTCCCTGACTGTGCATTTGAACTTCCAGTCCAGAACCCCTCCCATATACCAGTATATGTGAGTATATATATATATATATATATATATATATATATATATATGTATATATATATATATATATATATATATATATATATATATGTATATATATATATGTATGTGTATATATATATATATATATATATATATATATATATATATATATGAGTATATGGGAGTACATAAACAAGTATATGGCAGTATATATATGAGTGTATGGGAGTATATATACGAGTATATGGGAGTATATATACGAGTATATGGGAGTATATATACGAGTATATGGGAGTATATATAGGAGTATATGGGAGTATATATAGGAGTATATATAGGAGTATATGGGAGTATATATTTGAGTATATGGGAGTATATATATGAGTATGTGGGAGTATATATTTGAGTATATGGGAGTATATATGAGTATGTGGGAGTATATATTTGAGTATATGGGAGTATATATATGAGTATGTGGGAGTATATATTTGAGTATATGGGAGTATATATATGAGTATGTGGGAGTATATATTTGAGTATATGGGAGTATATATATGAGTATGTGGGAGTATATATATGAGTATATGGGAGTATATATATGAGTATGTGGGAGTATATATTTGAGTATATGGGAGTATATATATGAGTATATGGGAGTATATATATGAGTATATGGGAGTATATATAGGAGTATATGGGAATATATATAGGAGTATATGGGAGTATATATAGGAGTATATGGGAGTATATATTTGAGTATATGGGAGTATATATATGAGTATGTGGGAGTATATATTTGAGTATATGGGAGTATATGTAGGAGTATATGGGAGTATATATATGAGTATGTGGGAGTATATATATGAGTATGTGGGAGTATATATTTGAGCATATGGGAGTATATATATGAGTATATGGGAGTATATATTTGAGTATATGGGAGTATATATATATGAGTATGTGGGAGTATATATAGGAGTATATGGGAGTATATATATGAGTATGTGGGAGTATATATTTGAGTATATGGGAGTATATATATGAGTATGTGGGAGTATATATTTGAGTATATGGGAGTATATATATGAGTATATGGGAGAATATATTTGAGTATATGGGAGTATATATATGAGTATGTGGGAGTATATATTTGAGTATATGGGAGTATATATACGAGTATATGGGAGTATATATACGAGTATATGGGAGTATATATATGAGTATATGGGAGTATATATATGAGTATGTGGGAGTATATATTTGAGTATATGGGAGTATATATATGAGAATGTGGGAGTATATATTTGAGTATATGGGAGTATATATATGAGTATATGGGAGTATATATTTGAGTATATGGGAGTATATATATGAGTATGTGGGAGTATATATACGAGTATATGGGAGTATATATACAAGTATATGGGAGTATATATAGGAGTATATGGGAGTATATATAGGAGTATATGGGAGTACATATATGAGTATATGGGAGTATATATAGGAGTATATGGGAGTATATATAGGAGTATATGGGAGTATATATAGGAGTATATGGGAGTATATATAGGAGTATATGGGAGTATATATAGGAGTATATGGGAGTATATATAGGAGTATATGGGAGTATATATAGGAGTATATGGGAGTATATATATGAGTATGTGGGAGTATATATTTGAGTATATGAGAGTGTATATATAGGAGTATATGGGAGTATATATATGAGTATGTGGGAGTATATATTTGAGTATATGGGAGTATATATATATATATGAGTATGTGGGAGTATATATTTGAGTATATGGGAGTATATATATGAGTATGTGGGAGTATATATAGGAGTATATGGGAGTATATATATGAGTATGTGGGAGTATATATATGAGTATGTGGGAGTATATATATGAGTATATGGGAGTATATATATGAGTATGTGGGAGTATATATTTGAGTATATGGGAGTATATATATGAGTATGTGGGAGTATATATTTGAGTATATGGGAGTATATATACGAGTATATGGGAGTATATATACGAGTATATGGAAGTATATATACGAGTATATGGGAGTATATATACGAGTATATGGGAGTATATATACGAGTATATGGAAGTATATATACGAGTATATGGAAGTATATATACGAGTATATGGGAGTATATATACGAGTATATGGGAGTATATATACGAGTATATGGGAGTATATATAGGAGTATATGGGAGTATATATAGGAGTATATGGGAGTATATATACAAGTATATGGGAGTATATATAGGAGTATTTGGGAGTATATATAGGAGTATATGGGAGTATATATAGGAGTATATGGGAGTATATATAGGAGTATATGGGAGTATATATATGAGTATATGGGAGTATATATAGGAGTATATGGGAGTATATATTTGAGTATATGGGAGTATATATATATGAGTATGTGGGAGTATATATTTGAGTATATGGGAATATATGTAGGAGTATATGGCAGTATATATATGAGTATGTGGGAGTATATATTTGAGTATGTGGGAGTATATATATGAGTATGTGGGAGTATATATTTGAGTATATGGGAGTATATATTTGAGTATATGGGAGTATATATATGAGTATGTGGGAGTATATATTTGAGTATATGGGAGTATATATACGAGTATATGGGAGTATATATACGAGTATATGGGAGTATATATATGAGTATATGGGAGTATATATATGAGTATGTGGGAGTATATATTTGAGTATATGGGAGTATATATATGAGTATGTGGGAGTATATATTTGAGTATATGGGAGTATATGTAGGAGTATATGGCAGTATATATATGAGTATGTGGGAGTATATATTTGAGTATGTGGGAGTATATATATGAGTATGTGGGAGTATATATTTGAGTATATGGGAGTATATATATGAGTATATGGGAGTATATATTTGAGTATATGGGAGTATATATATGAGTATGTGGGAGTATATATTTGAGTATATGGGAGTATATATACGAGTATATGGGAGTATATATACGAGTATATGGGAGTATATATATGAGTATATGGGAGTATATATATGAGTATGTGGGAGTATATATTTGAGTATATGGGAGTATATATATGAGTATGTGGGAGTATATATACGAGTATATGGGAGTATATATACAAGTATATGGGAGTATATATAGGAGTATATGGGAGTATATATAGGAGTATATGGGAGTATATATACGAGTATATGGGAGTACATATACAAGTATATGGGAGTATATATAGGAGTATATGGGAGTATATATAGGAGTATATGGGAGTATATATATGAGTATATGGGAGCATATATAGGAGTATATGGGAGTATATATATATGAGTATATGGGAGTATATATTTGAGTATATGGGCGTATATATAGGAGTATATGGGAGTATATATTTGAGTATATGGGAGTATATATATGAGTATGTGGGAGTATATATTTGAGTATATGGGAGTATATATATGAGTATGTGGGAGTATATATTTGAGTATATGGGAGTATATATATGAGTATGTGGGAGTATATATTTGAGTATATGGGAGTATATATATGAGTATGTGGGAGTATATATTTGAGTATATGGGAGTATATATTTGAGTATATGGGAGTATATATATGAGTATGTGGGAGTATATATTTGAGTATATGGGAGTATATATATGAGTATGTGGGAGTATATATTTGAGTATATGGGAGTATATATATGAGTATGTGGGAGTATATATTTGAGTATATGGGAGTATATATATGAGTATGTGGGAGTATATATTTGAGTATATGGGAGTATATATAGGAGTATATGGGAGTATATATTTGAGTATATGGGAGTATATATAGGAGTATGTGGGAGTATATATATATGAGTATATGGGAGTATATATATATATGAGTATATGGGAGTATATATAGGAGTATATGGGAGTATATATTTGAGTATGTGGGAGTATATATAGGAGTATATGGGAGTATATATATGAGTATGTGGGAGTATATATTTGAGTATATGGGAGTGTATCGTAGTTCTCCTCCTCTGCATACTGGACACTCTGGGTTTTCAGCTCCATCCTAAACAGGTCTTCATGAATCAGATGAACTGTATCGATGCCCTGAAGGGGCAGTTCCACATGCTGCTGGGGTGGACTCCAGACGGCCCTGGCCCATACGTTTATGTATGTGTGCATATGTAGCTGTAAGGGGATCGTTTCCCTTCAGTTCTGTCTCCAACAGCTGTTCAGTAAAAGCTGCCAAAACCCTCAAGTACACCAGCAATTAAATGATTCAAACTGAAACCACTGGAAAAGCTACTGAAGGTTCTTTTATGACATGAAACATTCCTACTGCATAAATTGTTAAGTTGTTATTATAATGATAATTATTCTTAGTAGTGTTCGTTACTTTACTCATGACTCTACAGCAAACTGCTTCAAACAGCCTTCATCCTCTTTCATCATCATCATCATCATCATCATCATCATCATCCATTTATTAGTTTGAAATGGTTTGAAGAAAGAAGGAACAAATAATCCATTTGAATCTGCATCAATGAATTCAGTGAATGAATGCATGAATGAATGAATGCATGAGTTCTCCTTCCCTGCGGTCAGACTGTCCTGTCAGTGACTGAATGTGACTCAGACCAGGTCCAGGTTTTCTGTCGGTTGAAGACAGAGGACGTTCTCATTTCACTCTTTTATCGTCTACATCTAACCTGGGAAAGTAAAAGGATGAGCTCCACTTTTCTGAAGTTCAAATGGACGCTCTGCCGTCACAGTCCAAGAGCACTGTAAAAAAAAAAAAAAAACTCGTAAAAAAAAACGGTATTATTCCAGCAGCAGGGGCACCGAAAAAATACTGTAAAATAACAGAAAATAACCATCTCATAAAAATAATATTATATATATATATATATATATATATATAATATATATATATATATATATATATATATATATATATATATATATATATTTATTTATTTATTTATTTATAATATAATAATTTCCCATAATTCAAACACAGTTTTTTGCCCTAACTTTACATGAGATTTTGCATATTTTTTGGACTTTTAATGTTTAATACAGAATATTTACATGTATTAAAACAATCCAATTCCCTATAAATATATATATAAATAATTTTCAGTGAGACTCAGTTGTCCAATCCACTGATAAAAACTGTATTTGGACAGTTTATCAGTGCTTATACATGTTATACATTCACAAAATACATTTATTCAACATTTTTGTTGTGAAACCTCCTGTAATTACACAAGATATTTGTCAATTAACAAACAAGTCTGGTTCAACTGACAGAACTAATACTTCTGTTACTGTTAACTGTCAGGAATTTTATCTGATTTTTTTTTGTTTGTTTGTTTGTTTTACAGTATTAAACTTTAAATTAAAGTTTAATCTCATGAATAGAAAAGAAATATTTGTGAAATTACGATAAATTTGCAAATGTATTTTAACTGTATTTTTCTGTGAAAAAAGAACAATTTTCTTTTAAGAAGTATAAATGTTCTGGTTCTTCACGGTTCCAGTTTTTTCCTGTTCTTTTCCATATGACATGTAAAATCAGTCTGTTTGTGTCATTTCACTGATATTTTCCTGTATCTGAAAAATACAGAAAAATCTGTCAAATAAACAGTGAAAATTCTGTTAAATTACAGATTTTTTTTACATTGAGGAGAAGGAAGGAGTGAGGAAACCCAAACTGTTCTTTCTACCTTCATCTAATACGTGGAACTCCAGTAAACAAAGCAGACGATGTCATCTTCTGTCAAATATGTGAAACTAAACACAGTTCAGTTTCAGCTGTTTCAGACAGTGGTTGACCCAAACAGAAGCAAATATCTGATAAAACTTTAAAAGATGACCAGTGATTCCATCTGAAAGGAAATTACAGGAGAGGAATGACATTCATGGAAAATGTTCTGATCTGATGAACCGAACAGGAACGTCTGTTTAGTGTTGGATGGACCAGTTCAACAGAGTCACATGGACACAGGTTCAATACATTTAACCCTCTGGTATCCAGGTGTGCCTTTTACGCACACTTTGCACTTCATTTTAAAAACTTCATATTATTTTTCACAATTTAAATAAGGTTAGAATTCAAAAGTTGTTCATTTTTGCATGATCTTTAAAATTCTGTCCACCAACTCAAATGTGCACATTGTAAACAAAAGAAAATGACCAGACTAGCATCTGTCTGCCAAGTGTGCATAAAACGCACTGTTTCTAACATTTGATCTGTATGATTAGGACTGAGCTGGATTTACAAAAATAAAATCTAATTAGAGCAGAAAAATAAATCAGTATATAATATTTAATAGTTTGATTTATAGGTGTGCATTTTACGCACACTTGGTGACAGATGCTAGTATTTTTGAACATTTGACCTAGCGCCAAAAATAATAATAATGCAAATTAACCAGTGTTGGAGTTAATCACTGACATATACCAGGATGAAAAAATCTAATAATATGTGATCCACTTTTTATGGAGTATATTGAAAAAAAATTTTTTTTTTAATTTTTTCATCCAAAAAAATGGTTTGTTTACATTACAAACAGCATTTAAAGGGTTAAAAAATGTGACAATTATTGAGTATTTGGTATTTTTATTTACGGCTCAAGTTGATGAAATAGAAAAAAGTGTAAAAGAATTAAAAACAAACTGTATGAAAATTTTATTGTCATTATTCCACAAGTGTGTGAAAAAGGCACACTGGGTGCTTAGTAAGGGCCTAGGTGGACGGGGTACCAGAGGGATAAGGGTCACTTTTAGTTTATTTTCATGTCTCTAACCTTTTCATGCACAGTGGTCACTCCAGTGGTCACTCCAGTGGTCAGTTCTTCTCCAGCTGTTCTCTTGTATATTCATGGGTTTGGTTCTTTTAGTTCCAGATCAGCTGACACAGTGGACACATATGCACCATCCCATAATAATCCACTGTGATTCAAACCGTTCATGTGTGACAGACTGCAGTGGGACGAATAAGAGTGAAGAAGGAATATTTTATATAGATGGAGTTACAGAAATGCATTTTTTACTGTTTTTTTTTTATGTTTTAGTTTTTATGAATGTCTTTTTTTAAATGAGAACATCAGCCTGTTCAGGGACGACAGGTGGAAATGAGCTCTAGTGTTAGAACCTGGAACCAGTGATGGGACTGTTGGTTCTTTGAAGGGAGTTGTTCAATCAGGAGTCGTTCACTGAAAAGAGTCGTTCAACAGACTGGCTCTGTTCTGTTTTTGCATTCTTTTGAAACACCAGTGTTTGAATGACTAAATAGGCTCCATGTGATGACTGACATTCCATTTTAAAGGTGTTGAATTAATATGATCTTACTGTAAAACAGAACGGTTAGTTCAAATGTGTGGGTTAAATCCATGACATGAGAGGTGACATTAGACAAATGATGGAACTGGAGCAAAAACATCCCAGTCCATTCTGTGGACTAGTCTGTAGAAGAAAAATGAAGAAGGAAATCAAACATTTTCTGATGAAAGAACATTTGATTCTCCTCAAAACAAGAACAATAAATGTGTGGAAACATATGGAAAAAACTGCCCAAAACACAACAGTGGTTTATCATTTATCCTCCAGTCTGCTCACCTCACACTTCAAACTGGTGTTTTTTTTAACTTCTTCCATCAGACATGCTCAGTGCACTCTTGTTTTTCTGCTGGAACATTCTCCTCCTGCCCAGTGCCTCCCCTGTGACACTAAATTGACAGGCAATTGGACACTCCCTCCTTACAAAAAAAAATTAAAATAAATAATAATAATAATAATAAATTAATTAATTTTAAAAAAAAAAAAAAATGAACTGCTGTTTACAAAGACTTGGTTCCCATCAGTCATTTCAAAGAGCTGTTCAAAAGATTCGATTCGTTCATGAACGTCACATCACTACCTGACACACTACGTCTGTCCTTTTTAAGGTTAACGTATGTTGTGCATTGTCCTTGTCTAAATAAAATGGAAAACATAACTTTGCTGTTCTTGATAAACCTGATCTGCAGTCATATGTTTTAGTGTAAATCAATTGCTAATTGTTATTAGACTGTAATTAACTCTTTTCTTAATCAAAAAGTCTATTTTTTTGCATATTATCTCCATGAATTGAGTAACAACTACTACTAGAGTATGATAAAGATGTGATAAAACAGCATTAGTGGCTTTAAAAATGTTTTTATTTCATGGTTTTCACACAGTTGATCACTTTCTGACATTGCGTTTTAAATACATGTTTCTTTGCTTCTAAAATCAAACACATGGTGTCCAGCTGAGCGGACAGTTTTGGAACTCCATGAAAAATAGGGTCATAAAAAATTTCAGTTGCATTGTTTTTTTCATGCCTAACAAGGAATAGAAACATTCAAGAAAAAATATTGACTAAGGTTCTCATAATTCATGCATGAAAGGGTTAAAAAAAAACTGAGCTGAGGCCTGTTCCTGCTGGTATGGGACTCTTTAGTATACATTATATCTAGTTTCATATTCACCACATGGACATGATCAGCTTAAAAAGTCGTTTCTTAAACTAGTTTTTCTAGTTTTATTAACTCCATTAGTCCAGACGCACAAATGGAGTTCATCTGAACGACTGTAGTTTGACAGACTACACCTGATGAGGGGTTTATTTATTTTATTGTTCTGGTCTTTATTCTTCAGTTTTAGAGCTGACTGTGGAACAGGGCTGTCAAACCTGCGTCCCCCCCCCCAAAGGTTCCAGTCCCACCCCTGGGATGAATTTCCAAAGTGTCTAAATTCCACAGTCCAGGCTGTGGAACTCATGTTAGTGTGGGTTCCACATCCAGACCAATCTGATCTACAGTCCAATAATAACAGCAGAAGAACCCACACAGAAGAACCACTGCAGATTTACTACTGGGTTGGATGGAAATAATAATATTACATTATGTCTGTAAATAATGACAACTGCAAATGTTTGTTTTAGTGCAAAAAATCACATTAAATTGTGAAACTCTTTCCATTTCCAAACTCTCCTGTACCAATAAAATGTGACTAACCTGAACAAATGTGTCCAACCTGAAATGTCTGTATTAAATTCAGTCCAGTTTGAACTCTTTTCTTCCTGTTCCTCAGTGTTTAGTGTCTTTGGAGATCTGATCCAGAATGCACATGGACTAATGACAAGTTACTACTCAAAAATCACCCAAATTCACCCAAAAATTATCCTACAACCACCTAAAAATTACCCAAAAAAACACCCAAAAAACCCACCTAACATTATTGCCTCTAAATAATGACAGCTTCAAATTTTAATGCAAAAAAATAACATAAAATTATGACAATATTGAGATTTACAAACTATCCTGTAACAAAGAAAAAAAATGTTGAAGTTGCTAATTCTAGATGTTTTTTTGGGTTAATTGAAGATTTTTTTTTTTTTTTTGCTTAATTCAAGATTTTTTGCTAAATTTGAGATTTTTTGGGCTTAATTCAAGATTTTTTACTTAATTGAAGATTTTTTTTTTAATATATATATATTTTTTGCTTAATTCAAGATTTTTTTTCACTTAATTCACACTAATTTTTTTTTTTTGCTTAATTCAAGATTTTTTTCACTTCATTCAAGCTAATTTTTTTTTGCTTAATTCGAGATTTTTTCTGTAATTCAAGCTAAATTTTTTTTTTTTTTTGCTTAATTCAAGATGTTTTCCTTAATTCAAGCGATTTTTGTTTTTTTTTTTTTAATTTTTTTTTCTTAATTCAGTTCAAGACTGTGGAATTTTTGTACTTTGTAAATTCATCCCAGGGGCTGGATTGGACCCTTTGGTGGGCCGGTTTTGGCCCCTGGGCCTCATGTTTGACAGTCCTGCTCTAAGGTGATGCATCCCATCAGTGAAACGTAAACCCACGTCTGTAAATCCAGTGTACTCGTGTCCTCCTTGACTGTCTTCAGCTTGGTCTGCACTGACCTACACTGCTGTGTCCCATCCATCGCACACATTCACACCACGGACGATAACAGCGTTATTACAATGCAGACGGCGTCCTTCGGTGGCAGCGTTTCAGAGGAACTATCTGACCGCTGCAGGGTTGTGTTCCTCTAAACCCCTAAGTGCTGCAGACTGCAGCTAAACACAAACAGTATTATCACATCCTGTGAGCCGTCCAGGTTCAGAAGTGTCTTTAAAGCAGAAAAAAGGACAAATGCAGATAAAACACACACTGATGGAGGAGCTGGTGAAATCAGCTGAGGACGATCAAAACCAAACCAAGAGCAGAAACACAGACTGGAACTGATGTCCACTCTGGAGATGGGATGGACCAGCTGAGCTTTTGACCCAAACATTGTAAAGTATGATGTGTTAGACCAGGGTTCTAAACTGTTGTTCTAACAGGTTCCACATTCAGTCTGATCTGATCTGCAGTGGACCCAACCAGGAAAAGAAGAACAGAAGAACCCAGAAATAATGACAACTGACCATTTATGTCTGTGTTTGAGTGAAAGAAAACCCATTAAATTATGAAAATACTTACTTTTATAAACTATCCAAACAAAAAAGATGTGAATAACCTGAAAAAACTGACATTTCTTCAGATAAATCAGTGTAATTTTCTCAGTCTTCTTCCTCCACTTCTCATTAGTCCATGTGCATTCTGGATCAGATCTCCAAAGACACTAAACACTGAGGAACAGGAAGAAAAGAGTTCAAACTGGACTGAATTTAATCCAGACATTTCAGGTTGGACACATTTGTTCAGGTTAGTCACATTTTATTGGTACAGGAGAGTTTGGAAATGGAAAGAGTTTCAGAATTTCATGTGATTTTTTGCACTAAAACAAAGACAAACATTTGTAGTTGTCACTATTTACAGACATAATGTCATATTATTTTTCACATCCAACCCAGTAGTAAATCTGCAGTGGTTCTTCTGTGTGGGTTCTTCTGCTGTTCTTATTGGACTGTAGATCAGATTGGTCTGGATGTGGAACCCACACTAACATGAGTTCCACAGCCTGGACTGTGGAATTTAGACACTTTGGAAAATCATCCCAGGGGTCGGACTGGAACCTTTGAGAGGGGGGGGGGGGACATTTGGGCCCTGGTTTCATGATTATTGTTAAGTGCATCCATAGTACAGTTCAATCAGAAGGTGGAGCATACGTTGCAACATGATGATGTAGCATATCAAACTGTATGGTATGGTTTTAAGTGGTATGGTTTTATATGATGTATATTTTGTATATATTATATTTTATGTATGGTGTGATCATTTTAAATTATGTGTATTTTCTACTTGTACTGCAGTGTTGTGGATACATGTATGGACCAGTATGTACAGAAAACATTCATTGAATTCAATCAATAAATGAACAGAAATGACTGAATGTCAGACTTTGTCAGTTTTTATGATGGTTGTATTTTGTTGACCTTACACTGTAAAAAAAACACCCATAAAAAAAAGGTAATATTCTGGCAGCAGGGGTGCCAAAAAAATACTGTAAAATACTGAAAATAACCATGTCATAAAAATACGGTAATTTTCCATAATTCAAATACAGTTTTTTGCCCTAACTTTACACGAGACTTTGCTTTTTTTTTTTTTTTTTTTTGACTTTTTAATGTTTAATAAAGAATATTTTCATGTATTAAAACAATCCAATTCCCTATAAATAAATAAATAAATAAATAAATAAATAAATAAATAAATAAATAAATAAATAAATATATATATATATATATATATATATATATATATATATATATATAAGAGAGAGAGAGAGAGATAGATAGATAGATAGATAATTTTCAGTCAGACTCAGTTGTCCAATCCACTGATAAAAACTGTATTTGGACAGTTTATCAGTGCTTATACATGTTATACATTCACAAAAATACATTTATTCAACAGTTTTGTTGTGAAACCTCCTGTAATTACACAAGATATTTGTCAATTAACAAACAAGTCTGGTTCAACTGACAGAACTAATACTTCTGTTACTGTTAACTGTCAGGAATTTTATCTGGTTTTGTTTTTTTTTGTTTTGTTTTTTTTTACAGTATTAAACTTTAAATTAACAGTTTAATCTCATAAATAGAAAAGAAATTCTTGTGAAATTAGGATACATTTGCAAATGTATTTGAACTGTATTTTTCTGTGAAAAAAGAACAAATTTTCTTTAAAAAAATGTAAATTTTTTGGTTCTTCACAGTTCCAGTTTTTTCTTGTTCTTTTCCATTTGACATGTAAAATCACAGTCTGTTTTTGTCATTTCATTGATATTTTCCTGTATCTTGAAAATACAGGACAAATCTGTCAAATAAACAGTGAAAATTCTGTTAAATTACAGATTTTTTTTTACAGTGTAGCCTGCTTTGCATCCTGTGTTATTCACTGTTTTGTGTTATTCAACTAAACTACAGCTAAACTACAACTTTACTACAACTAAACTACAACTGAACTACAACTGAACTACAACTAAACTACAACTGAACTACAACTGAACTACGACTAAACTACGACTGAACTACGACTAAACTACGACTGAACTACAACTGAACTACAACTGAACTACAACTGAACTACAACTAAAACTACAACTGAACTACAACTGAACTACAACTAAACTACAACTGAACTACAACTGAACTACAACTGAACTGAACTACAACTGAACTACAACTGAACTACAACTAAACTACAACTGAACTACAACTGAACTACAACTGAACTGACCTACAACTAAACTACAACTGAACTACAACTGAACTGAACTACAACTAAACTACAACTGAACTACAACTAAACTACAACTGAACTACAACTAAACTACAACTGAACTACAACTGAACTACAACTAAAACTACAACTGAACTACAACTGAACTACAACTAAACTACAACTGAACTACAACTGAACTACAACTAAAACTACAACTGAACTACAACTGAACTACAACTAAACTATAACTGAACTACAACTAAAACTACAACTGAACTACAACTGAACTACAACTGAACTACAACTAAAACTACAACTGAACTACAACTGAACTACAACTGAAACTACAACTAAACTACAACTGAACTACAACTGAACTACAACTAAACTACGACTGAACTACGACTAAACTACGACTGAACTACAACTGAACTACAACTGAACTACAACTGAAATACAACTGAACTACAACTGAACTACAACTAAAACTACAACTGAACTACAACTGAAAAACCAGTTTTTTCTTGTTCTTTTCCATTTGACATGTAAAATCACAGTCTGTTTTTGTCATTTCATTGATATTTTCCTGTATCTTGAAAATACAGGACAAATCTGTCAAATAAACAGTGAAAATTCTGTTAAATTACAGATTTTTTTTTACAGTGTAGCCTGCTTTGCATCCTGTGTTATTCACTGTTTTTACTTATTTAATCCCTTGTTTTATGTTTCGTGTACGACACTTACTCCGGCTGTAAAGTTCTTACAGTGTATTATAAATACAGTTGGTATGGTATGGTGTAGTTTTAGGTGAAAATGTGCCTGGATTGGACTGAAACCTGGATGGTTTCCTATTGGGCTAACATGAGCATTGTTCAAACTGAACCATCTGATGGTGATTGAAGGTCACTTTGGAATATTTTAAAGTAGTAATTACAGGTCATCAGTGCCTTTCTGTTAGAACGCCCTGAAGGCAAACTTCTCCCATATGCACTGCAGACCAATTCATTTGGTTTTTTGGAAACATTACGGTCATTTAGCTGCGATAGTTTTCTGTCCATCAGCTGGAGGTTTTCTTTCTTGACTCGCACTGGTATAACCATGGACATGGGGCTGAAGAATCCAGAGTTTTGTCAGAAAAACAAAACAACGAGCTGGAAGGAGCAAGGTTATTATCGTTAATGAAAACTACCGAAATGGCGACACGGTGGTGCAGTGGTTAGCACTCGTGCCTCACAGCAAGAAGGTCCTGGGTTCGATTCCAACACCAGTTGATGGGGGGTTGGGACCTTTCTGTGTGGAGTTTGCATGTTCTCCCCGTGTCTGCGGGGGTTCTCTCCGGGTACTCCGGCTTCCTCCCACCATCCAAACACATGCACCAATAGGTTAATGGGTTCATCTAAATCGCCCATAGGTGTGAATGTGAGAGTGACTGTTCGTCTCTATGTGTTCAGCCCTGAGATGAACTGGAGACTTGTCCAGGGTGAACCCCGCCTTCGCCCCTATGTAGCTGGGATAGGCTCCAAGAGACCCCCGTGACCCTAGTGAGGATAAAGCGGGTTCAGAAAATGAATGAATGAAAACTACCGAAATGACCAAAACAAGAACTGAAAAAACATTTTCATTAACTGAAATAAATAAAAACTAGAATTAAAAGAAAAAAAACCATAACTAACTGAAACTGTATTGTGTGTTTACTAAACTAACTAAAACAGATACAAATTCTGGATCAAATTCCCTTGGTTTTGGTCTTTGTCAATGTCAGATTGATGTTAAATGGATTTCTTTGTCTCTCTCAGTTTTCTGTGCTGTCTCCATACGACACTTTTTGCTCCGTCACTTGTGTTCACTTGTGGTTTCCAGTCGTCTTCTGGTCCCCACTCTACCTGGAAACATGGAGACTAAAGCAGCAGAGTCCTGTCTGGGATTGATTTGAATAGGAGCACAGAGAAGAAGAGAAAAGAGACCACTGAACTACAACTGAACTACAACTGAACTACAACTGAACTACAACTAAACTACAACTGAACTACAACTGAACTACAACTGAACTACAACTGAACTACAACTAAACTACAACTGAACTACAACTAAACTACAACTAAACTACAGCTAAACTACAACTGAACTACAACTGAACTACAACTAAACTACAACTAAACTACAGCTAAACTACAGCTAAACTACAACTAAACTACAACTGAACTACAACTAAACTACAGCTAAACTACAACTTTACTACAACTAAACTACAACTGAACTACAACTAAACTACAACTGAACTACAACTAAACTACAACTGAACTACAACTAAACTACGACTGAACTACGACTAAACTACGACTGAACTACAACTGAACTACAACTGAACTACAACTGAAATACAACTGAACTACAACTGAACTACAACTAAAACTACAACTGAACTACAACTGAACTACAACTAAACTACAACTGAACTACAACTGAACTACAACTGAACTACAACTGAACTACAACTAAAACTACAACTGAACTACAACTGAACTACAACTAAACTACAACTGAACTACAACTGAACTACAACTGAACTACAACTAAAACTACAACTGAACTACAACTGAACTACAACTAAAACTACAACTGAACTACAACTGAACTACAACTAAACTACAACTGAACTACAACTGAACTACAACTAAAACTACAACTGAACTACAACTGAACTACAACTAAACTACAACTGAACTACAACTGAACTACAACTAAAACTACAACTGAACTACAACTGAACTACAACTAAACTATAACTGAACTACAACTAAAACTACAACTGAACTACAACTGAACTACAACTGAACTACAACTAAAACTACAACTGAACTACAACTGAACTACAACTGAAACTACAACTAAACTACAACTGAACTACAACTGAACTACAACTAAACTACGACTGAACTACGACTAAACTACGACTGAACTACAACTGAACTACAACTGAACTACAACTGAACTACAACTAAAACTACAACTGAACTACAACTGAACTACAACTAAACTACAACTGAACTACAACTGAACTACAACTGAACTGAACTACAACTGAACTACAACTGAACTACAACTAAACTACAACTGAACTACAACTGAACTACAACTGAACTGACCTACAACTAAACTACAACTGAACTACAACTGACTGAACTACAACTAAACTACAACTGAACTACAACTAAACTACAACTGAACTACAACTAAACTACAACTGAACTACAACTGAACTACAACTAAAACTACAACTGAACTACAACTGAACTACAACTAAACTACAACTGAACTACAACTGAACTACAACTAAAACTACAACTGAACTACAACTGAACTACAACTAAACTATAACTGAACTACAACTAAAACTACAACTGAACTACAACTGAACTACAACTGAACTACAACTGAACTACAACTAAACTACAACTAAACTACAGCTAAACTACAACTGAACTACAACTGAACTACAACTAAACTACAACTAAACTACAGCTAAACTACAGCTAAACTACAACTAAACTACAACTGAACTACAACTAAACTACAGCTAAACTACAACTTTACTACAACTAAACTACAACTGAACTACAACTGAACTACAACTAAACTACAACTGAACTACAACTGAACTACGACTAAACTACGACTGAACTACGACTAAACTACGACTGAACTACAACTGAACTACAACTGAACTACAACTGAACTACAACTGAACTACAACTAAAACTACAACTGAACTACAACTGAACTACAACTAAACTACAACTGAACTACAACTGAACTACAACTGAACTGAACTACAACTGAACTACAACTGAACTACAACTAAACTACAACTGAACTACAACTGAACTACAACTGAACTGACCTACAACTAAACTACAACTGAACTACAACTGAACTGAACTACAACTAAACTACAACTGAACTACAACTAAACTACAACTGAACTACAACTAAACTACAACTGAACTACAACTGAACTACAACTAAAACTACAACTGAACTACAACTGAACTACAACTAAACTACAACTGAACTACAACTGAACTACAACTAAAACTACAACTGAACTACAACTGAACTACAACTAAACTATAACTGAACTACAACTAAAACTACAACTGAACTACAACTGAACTACAACTGAACTACAACTAAACTACAACTAAACTACAGCTAAACTACAACTGAACTACAACTGAACTACAACTAAACTACAACTAAACTACAGCTAAACTACAGCTAAACTACAACTAAACTACAACTGAACTACAACTAAACTACAGCTAAACTACAACTTTACTACAACTAAACTACAACTGAACTACAACTGAACTACAACTAAACTACAACTGAACTACAACTGAACTACGACTAAACTACGACTGAACTACGACTAAACTACGACTGAACTACAACTGAACTACAACTGAACTACAACTGAACTACAACTAAAACTACAACTGAACTACAACTGAACTACAACTAAACTACAACTGAACTACAACTGAACTACAACTGAACTGAACTACAACTGAACTACAACTGAACTACAACTAAACTACAACTGAACTACAACTGAACTACAACTGAACTGACCTACAACTAAACTACAACTGAACTACAACTGAACTGAACTACAACTAAACTACAACTGAACTACAACTAAACTACAACTGAACTACAACTAAACTACAACTGAACTACAACTGAACTACAACTAAAACTACAACTGAACTACAACTGAACTACAACTAAACTACAACTGAACTACAACTGAACTACAACTAAAACTACAACTGAACTACAACTGAACTACAACTAAACTATAACTGAACTACAACTAAAACTACAACTGAACTACAACTGAACTACAACTGAACTACAACTAAAACTACAACTGAACTACAACTGAACTACAACTGAAACTACAACTAAACTACAACTGAACTACAACTGAACTACAACTAAACTACGACTGAACTACGACTAAACTACGACTGAACTACAACTGAACTACAACTGAACTACAACTGAAATACAACTGAACTACAACTGAACTACAACTAAAACTACAACTGAACTACAACTGAACTACAACTAAACTACAATTGAACTACAACTGAACTACAACTGAACTACAACTAAAACTACAACTGAACTACAACTGAACTACAACTAAAACTACAACTGAACTACAACTAAACTACAACTAAACTACAACTGAACTACAACTGAACTACAACTGAACTACAACTAAAACTACAACTGAACTACAACTGAACTACAACTGAACTACAACTAAAACTACAACTGAACTACAACTAAACTACAACTGAACTACAACTGAACTACAACTAAAACTACAACTGAACTACAACTGAACTACAACTAAACTACAACTGAACTACAACTGAACTACAACTAAAACTACAACTGAACTACAACTGAACTACAACTAAACTATAACTGAACTACAACTAAAACTACAACTGAACTACAACTGAACTACAACTAAAACTACAACTGAACTACAACTGAACTACAACTGAAACTACAACTAAACTACAACTGAACTACAACTGAACTACAACTGAACTACAACTGAAACTACAACTAAACTACAACTGAACTACAACTAAACTACAACTAAACTACAACTGAACTACAACTGAACTACAACTGAACTAAAACTAAACTGCAACTGAACTAAACTAAACTACAACTAAACTACACTACAACTAAATTAAAACTAAACTACAACTAAACTAAAACTAAACTGAAACTAAACTAAAACTAAGCATTTAGAAAAAAGTAAAACTAATAAAAACTATCAAACCTGCTCTAAAAACACATTAAAACAAACTGAATTAGAGAAAAAAAAGTCTAAACTAAATCAAACTAAACCAGAATGACAAATCTAAAACTATTGGAACCTTGGTTTGGACATGATGGTCGTCGACTGTCCTGCTGAACTGTGACTGTGCAGACGGACAGAAAAGCCGACAGCAGGTCTAACCTCAGAGGACGGACAGAAAAGCCGACAGCAGGTCTAACCTCAGAGGACGGACAGAAAAGCCGACAGCAGGTCTAACCTCAGAGGACGGACAGAAAAGCCGACAGAAGGTCTAACCTCAGAGGACGGACAGAAAAGCCGACAGCAGGTCTAACCTCAGAGGACGGACAGAAAAGCCGACAGAAGGTCTAACCTCAGAGGACGGACAGAAAAGCCGACAGAAGGTCTAACCTCAGAGGACAGACAGAAAAGCCGACAGCAGGTCTAACCTCAGAGGACAGACAGAAAAGCCGACAGCAGGTCTAACCTCAGAGGACGGACAGAAAAGCCGACAGCAGGTCTAACCTCAGAGGACAGGCGTCCATCACTGTCAGGTTGGAGGGCGGGACTTTCCAATAAGACTTTCAATAAGAGTTTTTCGTCTTTCAAATGGAAATAGTGTTTTCTGTGAATAATCACCACTCACACAAACATCTGAATTTCAAAAACTGAACTGTATTTTTTTCTTCTTCTCTGAACAACAGTCCACGTCTCAGGACACGTGGACACAGGTTTGGACGTTTGTCCCTTTCACCATCGTTCCTCCTGGGGAAAAGCTTTGTGGGATTCCTCCTCCTCCCACAGTTTTGTTTCAGATCCTGTTTTTCTGGTGCTTCAGCAGCTGCTTCTGCTGCAAACTCAGGGAAACAGTGCACGTCAGGGTTCACATTCAGAATAATTGTCAGGCACCTGTCAGTTTAGAGCAATTCTGAAACACTCACATGCACCAACGAAGAACTAAACTGACTGTGCAGATGGATGGATGGATGGATGGATGAGGTGCACCTGTCGTTAATTCATGGTAATTTTGCAGGTGCACATAATTTGTGTTTGCAAATGTAGAACGTTTCTCTGCACAGATTAATGAAGGAGATTCACAGAGTTCGAAAAAAAGGAAAGGTTTGAGAGGGAGGAGCATTTAGACAGGAAAGAGATGAAAAATGGATCAACTTTTCCATCCATCCATCCATCCCTCCTGTACTTTCTCCAGGGGGGTTCTGAGTCATAGCCCCTCCCAGCCTGTCCTCGGTGGCTCCTCCCAGAACACCTGTCCTGCACATACCTGCACCAGGTCACTGGACAAACAGCAGCTCTGATGTCAGCCCCTTCAAGATGACCAAGCCCCTCCCCCTGTCTGTACGAACACTGATCTGACCAAACACAGTCGTATGTCACACCACTTCTTAGAACACAGACACATTTTCTACCTTTCACGTGTTATTCAGCTCCATTTGATCACATGTCAGTTCACGCCATCATCTCCAGTCCTAACCTTAAGCCTAACCCTCAGTGCGTGCATTTGACACCTCAGTGCTCATAATGGTGTGAACATACATGCAGAAGCTCATAATGTGTCCCAGTAACAGGCCAGGAAAAAGTGGTGTGTATATTTACATCAGTCATGATGTCACGTTGCTCCAAACAGTGAGTGTAACCAACCTGCAGAAAATCTTCTATTAAAAATCTTATTAAAAAACCCACACATTCCAACACATTTTACGCTTAGCTTGTAAATCTAAATATTTTCAAAATTTAATGTTATTTTTTTGGACTAAAATTTGAAGTTGTCATTATTTGTAGGCATAATGTTAGGTGTTTTTTGAGTAATTTTTAGGTGGTTTTAGGGTCATTTTTGGGTGAATTTGGGTGAGTTTTGAGTGGTAACTTGTCATTAGTCCATGTGCATTCTGGATCAGATCTCCAAAGACACTAAACACTGAGGAACAGGAAGAAAAGAGTTCAAACTGGACTGAATTTAATACAGACATTTCAGGTTGGACACATTTGTTCAGGTTAGTCACATTTTATTGGTACAGGAGAGTTTGGAAATGGAAAGAGTTTCACAATTTAATGTGATTTTTTGCACTAAAACAAAGACAAACATTTGTACAGGGTGGGGAAGCAAAATGTACAATATTTTGAGGCAGGGATTGAAAGACAGTGTATGACCAATTAGTTTAGTGAAAGTCATGAGAATTTATTTGCCACAAGAAAATGTCCATAATAGAAAATGTTTTTATTCTATGTGTCCTCCTTCTTTCTCAATAACTGCCTTCACACACTTCCTGAAACTTGCGCAAGTGTTCCTCAAATATTGGGGTGACAACTTCTCCCATTCTTCTTCAATAGTATCTTCCAGACTTTCTGGTAATAGTTTTGCTCATAGTCATTCTCTTCTTTCCATTCTAAACAGTCTTTATGGACACTCCAACTATTTTTGAAATCTCCTTTGGTGTGACGAGTGCATTCAGCAAATCACACACTCTTTGACGTTTGCTTTCCTGATTACTCATATGGGCAAAAGTTTGTGAAAAGGTATGGATAATAGTGTTAGGTATGATTATGACATCAGTATATGTTTGGGTTCAAAACAACTGATGTAGTGTCTGCTGAGAAAAAACAACTAAATGTTCAGTGTACATTTGGCTTCCCCACCCTGCAGTTGTCCTTATTTACAGACATAATGTCATATTATTTTTCCATCAAACCCAGTAGTAAATCTGCAGTGGTTCTTCTGTGTGGGTTCTTCTGCTGTTCTTATTGGACTGTAGATCAGATTGGTCTGGATGTGGAACCCACACTAACATGAGTTCCACAGCCTGGACTGTGGAATTTATACACTTTGGAAATTCATCCCAGGGGTCGGACTGGAACCTTTGGGGGGGGGGGGCAGATGCATTTGGGCCCTGGGACGCATGTTTGACAGCCCTGGTCTAAATGATGCTTGGAATGCAGTGGTACTGAGTGAACAGTAAATGTATTAGACCACAGTATGTCAGTACATCTGCATTTGGCTGATGCACCCTTGTTGCAGGAAACACCAACCCCCCCCCCCCCCTTCTGAATATCAATAAGTATAATATCTAATATGGATGCATCCTCAACGGCTGCTTGTTTGGAGTCGGTTCGTTCCAGCAGACGTACGCTCAGCCTCCAACTCTACAGCTGCAATTCAATGCACACTGTAAAAAAAAATAATTTAACAGAATTTTCACTGTTTATTTGACAGATTTTTCCTGTATTTTTCAGATCCAGGAAAATATCATTGAAATGACAAAAACAGACTGTGATTTTACATGTCAAATAGAAAAGAACAGGAAAAAACTGGAACTGTGAAGAACCAGAACATTTCCATTTTTTTAAAGAATTTTTTTCTTTTTACAGAAAAATACAGTTCAAATACATTTGCAAATGTATCATAATTTCACAAATATTTCTTTACTATTTATGAGATTAAACTGACAATTTAAACTTGAATACTGTAAAAAATAATAATAAAACCAGATAAAATTACTGACAGTTAACAGTAACAGAAGTATTAGTTCTGTCAGTTGAACCAGACTTGTTTGTTCATTGACAAATATCTTGTGTAATTACAGGAGGTTTCACAACACAAATGTTGAATAAATGTATTTTTGTGAATGTATAACATGTATAAGCACTGATAAACTGTCCAAATACAGTTTTTATCAGTGGATTGGACAACTGAGTCTCACTGAAAATTATTTACATATATATATATATATATATATATATATATATATATATATATATATGGAATTGGATTGTTTTAATACATGTAAATATTCTTTATTAAACATTAAAAAGTCAAACATATGCAAAATCTCATGTAAAGTTAGGGCAAAAAACTGTATTTGAATTATGGAAAATTACCGTATTTTGAGATGTTTTTTTTCTGTTATTTAACAGTATTTTTTTGGTGCCCCTGCTGACAGAATATTACTGCTTTTTCTGTTTTTTTTTTTTTTTTCCAGTGTATGTAATATGGCTGCATCCTCAACGGCTGCTTGTTTGGAGTCGGTTCGTTCCAGCAGACGTACGCTGAGGGGCATGAGGGCGAACATTTCCTCTAATTCTGCTGCTGCGATTCAATGCTAATGCATGTAGATGAAGTGTGGCAGATGCATTAAGGAAGTGGAAGCTCCAAATAGATCATCCCACAGAAGCTCGGCTGCTTTTCATCTAGCTGAAAGGACAGGAGGGTGAAGGAAGAGTACAGAAAAGGACACTAACAAATGAGGGACTGTGTACACAGTTGAACATGTGCATCCAGACGGTCCAGGACGAATATTTAGTGAAACACAGATGGACACGCACACATTCACACTTCAGCCCAAATTCATCCTCTGAAAAGGACAGAAATGAATGTGGACGGAGAGATGGAAGTCCAAAAATGACTGGTGATGTATTTGAAATGACTGCACCAAAATGAAAAAGTGCTTTGACGTGTATTTCGTTTGACAATATAAACACAAACTAATTCCAGATTTTCCTGGTCACCTTGTCTTCATCTGCACATGTGTTCCAGCTCTTCTGTTTGTCACGTTCAGGCCTAAACACACTCTGTGGTGGAGTCAGGGTGTGATTATGACTGAATGGAACGGCAGAGTTCACCTCCTGCCTTCTGCATTTATTTGAAGGACTTGTAGAATTCTGTCACATCAGTGGGAACAAAGTGAATCAGCTTCAAATCTGGCAGTTTGAACTTTTCTGTCATTCTCCACGCCTAATCAGACAGTGACAGTGATGGTGGAGAAGGTCGTCCAGAGAACACGTTTCACACTGGATGTCATGGTAGGTTACAGTAGGACAGTCTGCACAAGTTAAGTGTTAATGGTTGCATCACAGCAGAATCAGAAATAAGGCTGTGTACCGGCAAGAACCTGGTGATAGGATACAAATCACAATACTAGGATCACAATACGATATATCACGATATATCACAATATATCGTGATACTGTTAAAAAGGCCATTTTTTGTTTGTTTCTTTTTTTTAAATGATTATTTCCTTGAAGAATTGAATTCCATCATAAATCTGCACAAATCCTAAACCCATTTGTATTTGATCCCAACAGGATCTAATGTTCTATCAGCAAATGTTCAGACTGTGTTCAAACTGAAATTCTGTTTTCCAGACATTCCAGTTTCAGATCCTGTTCAAATGTTCAGATTCTATTAGTTCACAACTAACATCAGAACAGGATTTGAGTTCAATCCAACAAAGGAACCAACATCTGCCTCTCAGACAGAAAAAAGTGATTTTAGGAGGATTCAACACACTGTAAGACCGGATAGTTGAGTTTACTTAAAAAATCTGTGGTAACTTGTTGCCTTAAAAAATTTAAGTAATGAGTCATGAAAACTTGAGTGTATTAAACTGAAACGCTTGATTTGAATGGAATTGCTGTTTTAAGTCCAACACACTGAACGCCAAGTTCATTTAACTGAAAATTTGTTGCATTGTCAATTGCTTTGTATAATCATTAGACTGAATATCATCAGTTCATTTTAATCAACTCCAACTTGATTTAAATTAAAATGTTTTGGAATATAAAGTGCTTTGTATGATTTTTTTTAACTTAATATATTGCAGCTTGGATGGAAGTTAAAGAAGTTAGCTCAATGTCATTTACCAGTACAGGAAGTGCTTTTAATTTGGCAAAGCCTTAAGATTTGTGCTGGACAAGACAAATTTCAGCTGAACAGTGAATCCATAGTTGTTCCTGTGGCTGTGACTCCTGGTGCAGATGTACAAAAATACAAAAACAGACACAAAAAGGCCAATAAACACTGACACACACACATTCAGTCCAAATGAACACTAACAGCACAACCACTGAACCCTGCACAGAAAAACAACACATTTACAACTACAGGAACAATACCCACAATGCACTGCAGAGATAAAAAGGTGTAGTCATGACTAAAACTTAGTGATTTAAATCCATTCAACTTCAACTTTTTCGTGCTTTCGACTGTCTACAAATTAGTGGAATATACTGAACATTTTATAGTAATGCCATTAAACTGAAATCATTTAAGTCCATTGTAATTAAAGCATTTTAGTAAATACAACTTCTGGGCTTACAGTGAAACCATTATTTAATAAAACAGTGTTAAATAACAAAAAAGAAGAGATAAACAAAAAAGAAAAACTAAAAAACTAAAATGAACCTCCACAATATCTGCATTTGAATAAATACCTAAAAATATTGATACAGTACGTTTTAATTTCAATACAGTATCGTGAAATGAAATATCGCGATATATTGCAGAACCAATATTTTCTAACAGTCTTACAGTTTGGTATGTCTTTAAGGCTTTTTTTTTTTTTTTTGTGAAAATATGTCTGTTCAGTCAGGACAATTCAAAAGGACAGTTTGGACGGTTTTGTGGAAGTATGGACGTGTCCTGCAGGTGGACTATTGTCCTGTAAAAAGAAGAAGTGGAGCCCCGGACTCAGAGCTTCAGCTGCAGAGTGTCCAAACACAAACAAAGCTAATATTTAGACAGTAATGGAAACCATCAGAGGAGCCCAGGCTGATTATGTCCTGTTCTGAACGTCTGCAGGGAACACTTCCACACAAATGGAATCTCCAAATGAAGCAGGGTTTCATTAGGTGATAATGAAAGACGGGAAACGCTCATTTCTGTTCGTTTATTTCATCTGCTGGAACAGATGGAACTGAACTGTAGAAGAAGCAGAGCAGTGAGAACCCTGTGTGTTTTAGTACCGTCCATGCACTGGGGATGAAACCGATCCCTTTTGTTTGTATTTGCACATATATTTAGGCTTTTAAGGATATTAGTCCAAATCAAAGAGACACATTTTCATTTCAGCCGGGTTTATTATTTTCAGGAACATCCTGTGAGAAGCAGAGCCAGAGCAGAGGTGTTATCATCTGATGAACAGGAGCTGATGGACACCTGCTGCATGCCTTTGTGTTCTCAGTATCTGGATGGGATTATTCCTGTGGTTTCCAACCTTTTTTGGCTCCTGACCCCATTTTACCATCACACATTTGTGGTGACCCCAGACTTTCAAAACACAGACATTTTTTTGCTGATATTAATTGAATTTTCCTTGGTCAGGTTATGTCCAGTCAGTCCAGCTGTGATTTACAAGGAGGACAATTAAAACTGAACAAACAAGAACTGAAAACGTGAATTATGAAAGAGCTGCAGCATCTGAACCCTTAGTGGTCTGAGTCTGTTTTGGCTGTTTTTCAGTTCTTTTGATTTTGTCTTTATATACTACATAAACAAATGTTTACTATACCCATGTTTGGGATCTGTTTTTTCAGCACAACTTCATCTATATCATCTGTCTGTTATTTTTTCCACTTTAACCTACTATAAAAACACAACAGGACAAAAAACACACACAAAAAAATAAAATTCAATTTGAAAAATGTGTATAATTTATTGCATAAATAACACACAGATGCTTAACAAACCTTTTCAAAGACTTTAAAAGTGAATATTGGTTCCAAATATTTGGTATAGAAAATCAAAGTTGTAATAAATTAAAACTATACTCAAATATTTGACCTAAAGGCAGATCTTTACAGAGGCGTTTTCTCCATCAGTTACTATAAAGTCCAGGCGACCCCATGTGGGGTCCCGACCCCAAGGTTGGAAAACTCTGGATTATAATGTTACATTTATTCAGATTGAAGATGATACCAGTGTTTTTCAACCTTGGGGTCAGGACCGCACATGGGGTCGCCTGAAATTTATAGTGATTGATTAAAAAAAAGACACAAAAAAAAAAAAGCATACTAAAGTGTCAAGGTTTCCCTGTAAAAGGATGGATGTTATTCCAATACAAACTGGTGCTGCTGGTGGATGTAGACCCCAGGTCAACCTCTAAAGAAGACCCTCTGTCCTCCTCATTTCAGTTTAACCTCTTGAACACTGGTTTCACATGTTTGTGGTGCAAGATTTGATCAGTTTGAGAAAGAACAGACTGGACCAGCCAACTGAAAAAGGGGAGTGGGAGCAGTTCATGCAGTGGTTTTCAACCTCAGGGTCAGGAGCCCACATGGGGTCGCCTGGAATTTCCAGTAATTGATAAAAAAAATAATAAAACTTACTAATAAAAATTCACATTATATGGCCTAAGTCAGTGGTTTCCAACCTTTTTTTTTTTTTTTTACTCCTGCCTCCATTTTAATATCACAAATTTTTGGTGACCCCAGACATTCAAAACAGAGACTTATTTTTGGGCTAAAATTAGTTTGTTTTTGATCGTGTAATAGTTTGCTATACTATGTTACAAATAAATGTTAATTTTAGACAACATTTAGGTTATATAATGTAAATTTTTATTAGTCAGTTTTAATTTTTTTTTTTTTTTAATAAATTATTAGAAATTTCAGGCGACCCCAGACATTCAGAACTGAGACATTTTATTTTGGCTAAAATTAATTAGTTTTTGATTGTGTAATAGTTTGCTATAATATGTTGCAAATAAACATAAATTTTAGACAACATTTAGACTATTTCATGTAAATTTTTGTTAGTAATTTAAATTTTTTTTTTTTTTTTTAATTTTTTCTGATAAATTATTAGAAATTTCAGGTGACCCCAGACATTCAAAATGTAGACATTTTTTGGCTAAAATTAATTTGTTTTTGATTGTGTAATAGTTTGCTATAATATGGTGCAAATAAATGTTAATTTTAGGCAACATTTAGGCTATATAATGTACATTTTTATTTATTAGTAAGTTTTATTTTTTTTTATCAATTACTGGAAATTTCAGGTGACCCCACTTGGGGTCCTGACCCCAAGGTTGAAAAACACTGACCTAAATGTTTCCAAAAATCACTGTTTATTTGCAACATATTATAGCAAACTATTACATGATTAACAACAAATTAATTTTAGCCAGAAAAAATGTCTCCGTTTGGAATGTTTGGGGTCACCTGAAATTTCTAATAATTTATTTAAAATTTTTTTTTAAAAAAATTCAAACTTGCTAATAAAAATGTCCATTATACAGTCTGAACGTTGGGTCTGAACCGTCTTCCTCTGACTGCTCCTTTAATCGACTGGACTTCAGTCTAATCCAGTCCAGATCCAGTCCAGATCCAGTCCAGATCCAGTCCAGATCCAGTCCACTGTGTACAGGTTCCTCTGTTTGTGGGTTCCTCTGTTTGTGGGTTCCTCCGTCTCTTCCACACAGGACAGACTGCAGATGAGCTGAGCATCATGGAGGCCACAGGAAAGGAGACTGATGACCTGTCCTCCAACTCAATTAAAGAAGGATCGGCCGCAAACTTCAGCCCAAGAATCCATTTGTGAGTGAGTGTGAGTTTGTAACGTTCAGGAGAGGAATGTGCAGCGTCAGAGGGAGAGGAGGGAGTCGTACTCACAACACCTGAGGGAAGAGACAGATTCCACTGCTCTGTCTGTCATGCACATCAGCAGAACCAAACAGCATGAAGTAGAACCGCAGAGGGTTAGACATGTTCCACTGAACTGAAGTAGAACCTCAGAGGGTTAGACATGTTCCACTGAACTGAAGTAGAACCTCAGAGGGTTAGACATGTTCCACTGAACTGAAGTAGAACCTCAGAGGGTTAGACATGTTCCACTGAACTGAAGTAGAACCTCAGAGGGTTAGACATGTTCCACTGAACTGAAGTAGAACCGCAGAGGGTTAGACATGTTCCACTGAACTGAAGTAGAACCGCAGGCAGAGGGTTAGACATGTTCCACTGAACTGAAGTAGAACCTCAGAGGGTTAGACATGTTCCACTGAACTGAAGTAGAACCGCAGAGGGTTAGACATGTTCCACTGAACTGAAGTAGAACCGCAGAGGGTTAGACATGTTTCCACTGAACTGAAGTAGAACCGCAGAGGGTTAGACATGTTCCACTGAACTGAAGAAGAACCTCAGAGGGTTAGACATGTTCCACTGAACTGAAGTAGAACCTCAGAGGGTTAGACATGTTCCACTGAACTGAAGTAGAACCGCAGAGGGTTAGACATGTTCCACTGAACTGAAGTAGAACCGCAGAGGGTTAGACATGTTCCACTGAACTGAAGTAGAACCCAGCAGAGGGTTAGACATGTTCCACTGAAGTACCAGAGGGTTAGACATGTTCCTGAACTGAAGTAGAACCGCAGAGGGTTAGACAGTTCCACGGAACTGAAGTAGAACCGCAGAGGGTTAGACATGTTCCACTGAACTGAAGAAGAACCGCAGAGGGTTAGACATGTTCCACTGAACTGAAGTAAGAACCTCAGAGGGTTAGACATGTTCCACTGAACTGAGTAGAACCGCAGAGGGTTAGACATGTTCCACTGAACTGAAGTAGAACCGCAGAGGGTTAGACATGTTCCACTGAACTGAAGTAGAACCGCAGAGGGTTAGACATGTTCCACTGAACTGAAGTAGAACCGCAGAGGGTTAGACATGTTCCACTGAACTGAAGTAGAACCGCAGAGGGTTAGACATGTTCCACTGAACTGAAGTAGAACCGCAGATGGTTAGACATGTTCCACTGAACTGAAGTAGAACCTCAGAGGGTTAGACATGTTCCACTGAACTGAAGTAGAACCGCAGAGGGTTAGACATGTTCCACTGAACTGAAGTAGAACCGCAGAGGGTTAGACATGTTCCACTGAACTGAAGTAGAACCTCAGAGGGTTAGACATGTTCCACTGAACTGAAGTAGAACCTCAGAGGGTTAGACATGTTCCACTGAACTGAAGTAGAACCTCAGAGGGTTAGACATGTTCCACTGAACTGAAGTAGAACCTCAGAGGGTTAGACATGTTCCACTGAACTGAAGTAGAACCGCAGAGGGTTAGACATGTTCCACTGAACTGAAGTAGAACCTCAGAGGGTTAGACATGTTCCACTGAACTGAAGTAGAACCTCAGAGGGTTAGACATGTTCCACTGAACTGAAGTAGAACCTCAGAGGGTTAGACATGTTCCACTGAACTGAAGTAGAACCGCAGAGGGTTAGACATGTTCCACTGAACTGAAGTAGAACCGCAGATGGTTAGACATGTTCCACTAAACTGAAGAAGAACCTCAGAGGGTTAGACATGTTCCACTGAACTGAAGTAGAACCTCAGAGGGTTAGACATGTTCCACTGAACTGAAGTAGAACCGCAGAGGGTTAGACATGTTCCACTGAACTGAAGTAGAACCTCAGAGGGTTAGACATGTTCCACTAAACTGAAGTAGAACCTCAGAGGGTTAGACATGTTCCACTGAACTGAAGTAGAACCTCAGAGGGTTAGACATGTTCCACTGAACTGAAGTAGAACCGCAGAGGGTTAGACATGTTCCACTGAACTGAAGTAGAACCGCAGAGGGTTAGACATGTTCCACTGAACTGAAGTAGAACCGCAGAGGGTTAGACATGTTCCACTGAACTGAAGTAGAACCTCAGAGGGTTAGACATGTTCCACTGAACTGAAGTAGAACCGCAGAGGGTTAGACATGTTCCACTGAACTGAAGTAGAACCGCAGATGGTTAGACATGTTCCACTGAACTGAAGTAGAACCGCAGAGGGTTAGACATGTTCCACTGAACTGAAGTAGAACCGCAGATGGTTAGACATGTTCCACTGAACTGAAGTAGAACCGCAGAGGGTTAGACATGTTCCACTGAACTGAAGTAGAACCGCAGATGGTTAGACATGTTCCACTGAACTGAAGTAGAACCGCAGAGGGTTAGACATGTTCCACTGAACTGAAGTAGAACCGCAGAGGGTTAGACATGTTCCACTGAACTGAAGTAGAACCGCAGAGGGTTAGACATGTTCCACTGAACTGAAGTAGAACCTCAGAGGGTTAGACATGTTCCACTGAACTGAAGTAGAACCTCAGAGGGTTAGACATGTTCCACTGAACTGAAGTAGAACCTCAGAGGGTTAGACATGTTCCACTGAACTGAAGTAGAACCTCAGAGGGTTAGACATGTTCCACTGAACTGAAGTAGAACCGCAGAGGGTTAGACATGTTCCACTGAACTGAAGTAGAACCTCAGAGGGTTAGACATGTTCCACTGAACTGAAGTAGAACCTCAGAGGGTTAGACATGTTCCACTGAACTGAAGTAGAACCTCAGAGGGTTAGACATGTTCCACTGAACTGAAGTAGAACCGCAGAGGGTTAGACATGTTCCACTGAACTGAAGTAGAACCGCAGATGGTTAGACATGTTCCACTAAACTGAAGAAGAACCTCAGAGGGTTAGACATGTTCCACTAAACTGAAGAAGAACCTCAGAGGGTTAGACATGTTCCACTGAACTGAAGTAGAACCGCAGAGGGTTAGACATGTTCCACTGAACTGAAGTAGAACCGCAGAGGGTTAGACATGTTCCACTGAACTGAAGTAGAACCTCAGAGGGTTAGACATGTTCCACTGAACTGAAGTAGAACCTCAGAGGGTTAGACATGTTCCACTGAACTGAAGTAGAACCGCAGAGGGTTAGACATGTTCCACTGAACTGAAGTAGAACCTCAGAGGGTTAGACATGTTCCACTAAACTGAAGAAGAACCTCAGAGGGTTAGACATGTTCCACTGAACTGAAGTAGAACCGCAGAGGGTTAGACATGTTCCACTGAACTGAAGTAGAACCGCAGAGGGTTAGACATGTTCCACTGAACTGAAGTAGAACCTCAGAGGGTTAGACATGTTCCACTGAACTGAAGTAGAACCGCAGAGGGTTAGACATATTCCACTGAACTGAAGTAGAACCTCAGAGGGTTAGACATGTTCCACTGAACTGAAGTAGAACCTCAGAGGGTTAGACATGTTCCACTGAACTGAAGTAGAACCTCAGAGGGTTAGACATGTTCCACTGAACTGAAGTAGAACCGCAGAGGGTTAGACATGTTCCACTGAACTGAAGTAGAACCGCAGATGGTTAGACATGTTCCACTGAACTGAAGTAGAACCGCAGAGGGTTAGACATGTTCCACTGAACTGAAGTAGAACCGCAGATGGTTAGACATGTTCCACTGAACTGAAGTAGAACCGCAGAGGGTTAGACATGTTCCACTGAACTGAAGTAGAACCGCAGATGGTTAGACATGTTCCACTGAACTGAAGTAGAACCGCAGAGGGTTAGACATGTTCCACTGAACTGAAGTAGAACCGCAGAGGGTTAGACATGTTCCACTGAACTGAAGTAGAACCGCAGAGGGTTAGACATGTTCCACTGAACTGAAGTAGAACCTCAGAGGGTTAGACATGTTCCACTGAACTGAAGTAGAACCTCAGAGGGTTAGACATGTTCCACTGAACTGAAGTAGAACCTCAGAGGGTTAGACATGTTCCACTGAACTGAAGTAGAACCGCAGAGGGTTAGACATGTTCCACTGAACTGAAGTAGAACCGCAGATGGTTAGACATGTTCCACTAAACTGAAGAAGAACCTCAGAGGGTTAGACATGTTCCACTGAACTGAAGTAGAACCTCAGAGGGTTAGACATGTTCCACTGAACTGAAGTAGAACCGCAGAGGGTTAGACATGTTCCACTGAACTGAAGTAGAACCGCAGATGGTTAGACATGTTCCACTAAACTGAAGAAGAACCTCAGAGGGTTAGACATGTTCCACTGAACTGAAGAAGAACCTCAGAGGGTTAGACATGTTCCACTAAACTGAAGAAGAACCGCAGAGGGTTAGACATGTTCCACTGAACTGAAGTAGAACCGCAGAGGGTTAGACATGTTCCACTGAACTGAAGTAGAACCTCAGAGGGTTAGACATGTTCCACTGAACTGAAGTAGAACCGCAGAGGGTTAGACATGTTCCACTGAACTGAAGTAGAACCGCAGAGGGTTAGACATGTTCCACTGAACTGAAGTAGAACCTCAGAGGGTTAGACATGTTCCACTGAACTGAAGTAGAACCTCAGAGGGTTAGACATGTTCCACTGAACTGAAGTAGAACCTCAGAGGGTTAGACATGTTCCACTGAACTGAAGTAGAACCGCAGAGGGTTAGACATGTTCCACTGAACTGAAGTAGAACCGCAGAGGGTTAGACATGTTCCACTGAACTGAAGTAGAACCGCAGATGGTTAGACATGTTCCACTAAACTGAAGAAGAACCTCAGAGGGTTAGACATGTTCCACTGAACAGAAGTAGAACCTCAGAGGGTTAGACATGTTCAGTCTGTGCATCTGCCTTTAACCCTTTCATGCATGAATCATAATGACCTAAATCAGGCTTTCAAACATGTGTCCCGGGGCTAAATGTGTCCAGTTCAGCCCCTGGGATGTTTTTGCCGAGTGCAAAAATTCCAGTCTTGAATTGAATTAAGCAAAAAAAAATTTAGCTCAAACTAAGGGAAAAAAAAAATCTTGAATTAAGCCAAAAAAAAAAAAAAATCTTCAATTAAGTAAACAAAAAAAATGTTTATGTTTATGCATTTGGCAGACGCTTTTTTCCAAAGTGACTTCCAGGGAAAACCAAGTAAATCACTCAGTCAATCAAATTTTATTTATATAGCGCCAGATCACAAAAAACTTCTGTCATGACACTTTATATAGAGTTGGTCAAAACCAGACTCTAAGCCAATTTACAGAAACCCAACTGAATCCTCCAGGAAAATCTTCAATTCAGCCAAAAAAAATCTCAAATTTAGCAAAAAATTTTGAATTAAGCCAAGAAAATCTTCAATTAAGCAACAACAACAAAAAAAAAACTTCAATTGTGTAAAAAAAAAAAATTGAATTAAGCCCAAAAAAATCTTCAATTGAGTTTAAAAAAAAAATAAAAATCTTGAATTAAGCAAACAAAACAAAAACAAAACGAAACAAAACAAAAATATCTTCAATTAAGGAAAAAAATCTTGAATTAAGCCAAAAAAAAATCTTCAATTAAGTAAAAAAAATATATATATCTTCAATTAAGCAAAAAAAAATCTTTAATTAAGTAAAAAAAAAAAAAAAAAATCGCAAATTTAGCAAAAAATCTTGAATTAAGCCAAAAAATCTTCAATTAAATAAATAAAAAAAATCTTCAATTAAGCAAAAAAAAAAAATCTTCAGTTATGTTAAAAACATTTCTGAATTAAGCCAAAAAAAATAAAAAAATCTTCAATTATGTAAAAAAAAAAAAAAAAAAAAATCTTGAATTAAGCAAAAAAAAAAAAAAAAAAAAAAATAAATAAATAAATCTTGAATTAAGCCAAAAACAATCTAGAATTTAACAAATGTGTCCAACCTGAAATGTCTGTATTAAATTCAGTCCAGTTTGAACTCTTTTCTTCCTGTTCCTCAGTGTTTAGTGTCTTTGGAGATCTGATCCAGAATGCACATGGACTAATGAGAAGTGGAGGAAGAAGACTGAGAAAATTACACTAAATTTTCTTACATTTTTTAATTTAAATTTCAGGTTTTCAAGGTTTTTTTGTTGTTGTTGATAGTTTATAAAAGTAAGTATTTTCATAATTTAATGTTTTTTTGTTTTTTTTGTTTTGTTTTTTTTTGCACTAAAACAAAGACAAAAATTTGCAGTTGTCATTATTTGTAGGTTCTTCCGTTCTTATTTCTCTGGTTGGGCCCACTGCAGATCAGATTCAGCTGAATATGGAACTGAACTAACATGAGTTTGACAGCCCTGGCCTAAATCAAAATTTTTTTTTCCTGAATGCTTTTATTCCTCTTTAGGCATGAAAAAAAAAACATGTGATTAAAATATTTTTATGAATCTATTTTTCATGGAGTTACAAAAATGTCCACTCAGCTGGACTCCATGTGTTTAATTTTTGAAGCAAAGAAACATGTATTTACTTTCATACTGTGTGAAAACTATGAAATAAAATCATTTTTAATGCTGTCAATCTGACGTTTCCTCACATTTTAATTTACTAAAATACTAATTACTCACTCAGATAATATGGAAGAACAAAAAAAAAATCAACTTATGTTTGAAAATAAATTTAAATTACAGTGTAATAACCATTAGAAACTGACTGACACTCAAATATGTCAGTGCAGATCAGGTTTATGGAGAACAGGAACAGTAAGGGTATGACTTGTTCTGTATGGGGGGTGCATAAATGTCCACTGTGTCAGCTGATATGAAAGTTCAACAACCAAACCCATGAATATGCACAGAACAGCTGCAGAACAACTGTGCACTGGAGTGAGCGCTGTGCATGAAAGGGTTAAACAGGGCTGGTTTGCACTCCTAGGATCCCCCCCCCCCCCCCCCCAGTTTTTGATTGAACCATAAAAACATTTCTAAGATTGATGTTTAATATTTATTCTGTGTAATAACATATATTTAGAGTGCACATACAGCCTGTGTGGAACACAGGAGTGCATCTGTGAAGGCTCTGCAGGTGGTGTTGGTGAACTACGCACCCATTCAGATTTATGGAGCGACTTCTGACGGAGCTTTAAGGGAAGTAAGGAGGAAGCCTTAGCCTAGAACAGGCCAAGGGTATTATCGTTAATGAAAACGAACCAAATGACCAAAACTAGAACTGAAAAAACACTTTCATTAACTGAAATAAATAAAAACTAGAATTCAAAGAAAAAAAAAAACCATAACTAACTGAAACTGTATTGTGTGTTTACTAAACTAACTAAAACAGATACAAATTCTGGATCCAATTCCCTTGGTTTTGGTCTTTGTCAATGTCAGATTGATGTTCAATGGATTTCTTTGTCTCTCTCAGTTTTCTGTGCTGTCTCCATAGAGACAGAAGAAGAGAAGAAGAGAAAAGAGACCACTGAACTACAACTGAACTACAACTGAACTACAACTGAACTACAACTGAACTACAACTGAACTGAACTACAACTAAACTACAACTGAACTACAACTGAACTACAACTAAACTACAACTGAACTACAACTGAACTACAACTAAAACTGAACTACAACTGAACTACAACTGAACTACAACTGAACTACAACTGAACTGAACTACAACTAAACTACAACTGAACTACAACTGAACTACAACTAAACTACAACTGAACTACAACTGAACTACAACTAAAACTGAACTACAACTGAACTACAACTAAACTACAACTGAACTACAACTGAACTGAACTACAACTGAACTACAACTGAACTGAACTACAACTAAACTACAACTGAACTACAACTGAACTGAACTACAACTAAACTACAACTGAACTACAACTGAACTACAACTGAACTACAACTGAACTGACCTACAACTAAACTACAACTGAACTACAACTGAACTGAACTACAACTAAACTACAACTGAACTACAACTAAACTACAACTGAACTACAACTGAACTACAACTGAACTGAACTACAACTAAACTACAACTGAACTACAACTGAACTACAACTAAACTACAACTGAACTATAACTGAACTACAACTGAACTGAACTACAACTAAACTACAACTGAACTACAACTGAACTACAACTAAACTACAACTGAACTACAACTGAACTACAACTGAACTGAACTACAACTAAACTACAACTGAACTACAACTGAACTGAACTACAACTAAACTACAACTGAACTACAACTAAACTACAACTGAACTACAACTGAACTGAACTACAACTAAACTACAACTGAACTACAACTGAACTACAACTAAACTACAACTGAACTACAACTGAACTACAACCGAACTACAACTGAACTACAACTAAACTACAAATAAACTACAACTGAACTACAACTAAACTACAACTAAACTAAAACTGAACTACAACTGAACTACAACTAAACTACAACTGAACTACAACTAAACTACAACGAAACTACAACTAAACTACAACGAAACTACAACGAAACTACAAATAAACTACAACTGAACTACAACTAAACTACAACTAAACTAAAACTGAACTACAACTGAACTACAACTAAACTACAACTGAACTACAACTGAACTACAACCGAACTACAACCGAACTACAACTAAACTACAAATAAACTACAACTAAACTACAACTAAACTAAAACTAAACTAAAACTGAACTACAACTGAACTACAACTAAACTACAACTAAACTAAAACTAAACTACAACTGAACTACAACTAAACTACAACTGAACTACAACTAAACTACAACGAAACTACAACTAAACTACAACGAAACTACAACTGAACTAAACTACAACTAAACTACAACTAAAACTAAACTACAACTAAACTACAACTACAACTAAACTACAACTAAACTAAACTACAACTAAAACTAAAACTAAACTACAACTAAACTAAACTACAACTTAACTAAAACTAAACTAAACTACAACTACAACTAAAACTAAACTACAACTAAACTAATCTTCAACTAAACTAAAACTAAACTACAACTAAACTAAACTAGAACTAAACTACAACTAAACTAAAACTAAGCATTTAGAAAAAAAAGAAAACTAATAAAAACTATCAAACCTGCTCTAAAAACTAATTAAAATGAACTGAATTAGAGAAAAAAAGTCCAAACTAAATCAAACTAAACTAGAATGAACTAGAAGCACTCGGAGAGCGCAGACCTCCACCAAGGCTGATCAGTGCCCCCCCCCCCCCGGGCCCCCCCCCCCCCCCCCCCCCCCCAAAATTAATCATTTCTTCCTTATCCCATTTCCAACAAACCCTGAAATTTCATCCAAATCTGTCCAGAACTTTTTGAGTTATGTTGCACACTAACGGACAGACAGACAGACAGACAAACCCTGGCAAAAACAGAACCTCCTTGGCGGAGGTAAAAGTCCAAAACCATTAGAACCTTGGTGGAGACATGAGGAAAAATCTGCAGACACCAGTGTACGTGTCCCAAACTCCAGTGTACGTGTCCCAAACTCCAGCGGGCGTGTCCCAAACTCCAGTGTACGTGTCCCAAACTCCAGCGGGCATGTCCCAAACTCCAGTGTACGTGTCCCAAACTCCAGTGTACGTGTCCCAAACTCCAGTGTACGTGTCCCAAACTCCAGTGTACGTGTCCCAAACTCCAGTGTACGTGTTCCAAACTCCAGTGTACGTGTCCCAAACTCCAGTGTACGTGTCCCAAACTCCAATGTACGTGTCCCAAACTCCAGCGGGCGTGTCCCAAACTCCAGCGGGCATGTCCCAAACTCCAGCGGGCATGTCCCAAACTCCAGTGTACGTGTCCCAAACTCCAGTGTACGTGTCCCAAACTCCAGCGGGCGTGTCCCAAACTCCAGTGTACGTGTCCCAAACTCCAGTGTACGTGTCCCAAACTCCAGCGGGCGTGTCCCAAACTCCAGCGGGCGTGTCCCAAACTCCAGTGTACGTGTCCCAAACTCCAGTGTACGTGTCCCAAACTCCAGTGTACGTGTCCCAAACTCCAGCGGGCGTGTCCCAAACTCCAGCGGGCGTGTCCCAAACTCCAGTGGGTGTGTCCCAAACTCCAGCGGGCGTGTCCCAAACTCCAGTGGGTGTGTCCCAAACTCCAGTGGGTGTGTCTCAAACTCCAAATGAAAACCCATGGCTTATTTTGTCCATGTTACTTATGATTTTGTTGATTTATTCTTCATTTTTGTTAATTTTATTGATCATTTTGGCCGATTTCGTTGCTTATTTTATTTTACTTCATTTTGGTAAATTTTTTGGTTTATTACCTCCACCAAGGACGTTCTGTTTTTGCCGGCATTGGTTTGTCTGTCTGTCTGTCTGTCTGTTTGTTAGTCTGTCTGTCTGTCTGTTTGTTTGTTAGTCTGTCTGTCTGTCTGTCTGTCTGTTTGTTTGTCTGTCTGTCTGTCTGTTTGTTAGTCTGTCTGTCTGTCTGTCTGTTTGTTAGTCTGTCTGTTTGTTAGTCTGTCTGTCTGTCTGTCTGTTTGTTAGTC
This sequence comes from Sphaeramia orbicularis, assembly GCF_902148855.1. Taxonomy (NCBI): domain Eukaryota; kingdom Metazoa; phylum Chordata; class Actinopteri; order Kurtiformes; family Apogonidae; genus Sphaeramia; species Sphaeramia orbicularis. The sequence continues at coordinate 58,637,791 of NC_043977.1, read as the reverse complement.
TGTCTGTCTGTCTGTCTGTTTGTTAGTCTGTCTGTCTGTCTGTTTGTTAGTCTGTCTGTCTGTCTGTTTGTTAGTCTGTCTGTCTGTTTGTTTGTCTGTCTGTCTGTCTGTTTGTTAGTCTGTCTGTCTGTCTGTCTGTTTGTTAGTCTGTCTGTCTGTCTGTTTGTTAGTCTGTCTGTCTGTCTGTTTGTTAGTCTGTCTGTCTGTTGTTAGTTAGTCTGTCTGTCTGTCTGTTTGTTAGTCTGTCTGTCTGTCTGTTTGTTAGTCTGTCTGTCTGTCTGTTTGTTAGTCTGTCTGTCTGTTTGTTTGTTAGTCTGTCTGTCTGTCTGTTTGTTAGTCTGTCTGTCTGTCTGTCTGTTTGTTAGTCTGTCTGTCTGTTTGTTTGTTAGTCTGTCTGTCTGTCTGTTTGTTAGTCTGTCTGTCTGTCTGTCTGTCTGTCTGTCTGTCTGTTTGTTAGTCTGTCTGTCTGTTTGTTAGTCTGTCTGTCTGTCTGTCTGTTTGTTAGTCTGTCTGTCTGTTTGTTTGTTAGTCTGTCTGTCTGTTTGTTTGTTAGTCTGTCTGTCTGTCTGTCTGTCTGTCTGTCTGTTTGTTAGTCTGTCTGTCTGTTTGTTAGTCTGTCTGTCTGTCTGTCTGTTTGTTAGTCTGTCTGTCTGTCTGTCTGTTTGTTAGTCTGTCTGTCTGTTTGTTAGTCTGTCTGTCTGTCTGTTTGTTAGTCTGTCTGTCTGTTGTTTGTTAGTCTGTCTGTCTGTTTGTTTGTTAGTCTGTCTGTCTGTCTGTCTGTCTGTCTGTTTGTTAGTCTGTCTGTCTGTCTGTTTGTTTGTTAGTCTGTCTGTCTGTCTGTTTGTTAGTCTGTCTGTCTGTCTGTCTGTTTGTTTGTTAGTCTGTCTGTCTGTCTGTCTGTCTGTTTGTTAGTCTGTCTGTCTGTCTGTTAGTCTGTCTGTCTGTCTGTCTGTTTGTTTGTTAGTCTGTCTGTCTGTCTGTTTGTTAGTCTGTCTGTCTGTTTGTTTGTTAGTCTGTCTGCCTGTCTGTCTGTTTGTTAGTCTGTCTGTCTGTTTGTTTGTTAGTCTGTCTGTCTGTTTGTTTGTCTGTCTGTCTGTCTGTTTGTTAGTCTGTCTGTCTGTCTGTCTGTTTGTTTGTTAGTCTGTCTGTCTGTCTGTTTGTTTGTTAGTCTGTCTGTCTGTCTGTTTGTTAGTCTGTCTGTCTGTTTGTTTGTTAGTCTGTCTGTCTGTTTGTTTGTTAGTCTGTCTGTCTGTCTGTCTGTCTGTCTGTCTGTTTGTTAGTCTGTCTGTCTGTCTGTTTGTTTGTTAGTCTGTCTGTCTGTCTGTTTGTTAGTCTGTCTGTCTGTCTGTCTGTTTGTTTGTTAGTCTGTCTGTCTGTCTGTCTGTCTGTTTGTTAGTCTGTCTGTCTGTTAGTCTGTCTGTCTGTCTGTCTGTTTGTTTGTTAGTCTGTCTGTCTGTCTGTTTGTTAGTCTGTCTGTCTGTTTGTTTGTTAGTCTGTCTGCCTGTCTGTCTGTTTGTTAGTCTGTCTGTCTGTTTGTTTGTTAGTCTGTCTGTCTGTTTGTTAGTCTGTCTGTCTGTCTGTTTGTTAGTCTGTCTGTCTGTCTGTGTGCAAGATAACTCAAAAAGTTATGGATGGATTTGGATGAAAATTTCAGGAAATGTTGATACTGGCACAAGGAACAAATGATTAAACTTTGGTGCTAGTGGTGGTGGTGGTGGGGGGGGGCACTGATCTGCCTTGGCGGAGGTCTGCGCTCTCAGAGTGCTTCTAGTTTTTAATGTTATTTCAGATTTGTAAAGTTGTTGTTAATTTTATTCATTAACTGAACATAAATTTAACGTGTCCATCCACTGTCATTGATCCAACTCCATGGGTTTATTATTATTATTATTATTATTATTATTATTATTATTATTATTATTATTATTATCTTCAATTTTGTTCAGTTTGTGGCTTATTTTTTCCATGTTACTGATTATTTTGTTGATTTATTATTAATTTCTGTTAACTTTATTGATCATTTCAGCTGATTTTGTTAATTTTGTTGCTTATTTATTTTATTTTTTACTTCATTTTGGTTCATTTTTTATGTTATTTTTAATGTTATTTCAGATTTGTAAAGTTTTTGTTAATTTATTCATTAACTGAACGTAAACCCAGTGTGTCCATCCACTGTCACTGATCCAACTCCATGGGTTTTATTATTATTATTATTATTATTATTATTATTATTATTATTATTATTATTATTATTACTTTCTTCAGTTTTGTTCAGTTCGTGGCTTATTTTGTCCATTTTACTGATTATTTGTTGATTTCTTATTAATTTCTGTTAACTTTATTGATCATTTCAGCTGATTTAGTTCATTTTGTTGCTTATTTTATGTTATGTTTACTTCATTTTGGTTCATTTTTTATTCTTATCCTCCATAAACTGTAGTTTGAGAACAGTGGTGTGCGTCTGAACACAGATCTGCCTCCATCCTCTGCCTGGGTGTTAATAAAAGCAGCTCTTTTGTTAGTTTTTTGTTTGTTAGTCTGTCTGTTTGTTTGTTAGTCTGTCTGTTTGTTTGTTTGTTAGTCTGTCTGTCTGTCTGTCTGTCTGTTTGTTATTCTGTCTGTCTGTTTGTTAGTCTGTCTGTCTGTCTGTTTGTTAGTCCTGTCTGTCTGTCTGTTTGTTAGTCTGTCTGTCTGTTTGTTTGTTAGTCTGTCTGTCTGTCTGTTTGTTAGTCTGTCTGTCTGTTTGTTTGTTAGTCTGTCCTGTCTGTCTGTCTGTTTGTTTGTTAGTCTGTCTGTCTGTCTGTTTGTTTGTTAGTCTGTCCTGTCTGTTTGTTAGTCGGTCTGTCTGTCTGTTTGTTAGTCTGTCTGTCTTCTGTCTGTTTGTTAGTCCTGTCTGTCTGTTTGTTAGTCCTGTCCTGTCTGTTTGTTTGTTAGTCTGTCTGTCTGTACTGTTAGTCTGTCGGTCTGTCTGTCTGTCCGTCTGTTGTGTTTGTTAGTCTGTCTGTCTGTCTGTCTGTCGTGTACGTCCTGTCTGTCTGTCTGTCTGTTTGTTTGTTAGTCCTGTCTGTCTGTCTGTTTGTTAGTCTGTCTGTCTGTTTGTTTGTTAGTCTGTCTGTCTGCCTGTCCTGTCTGTTTGTTAGTCTGTCTGTCCTGTTTGTTAGTCGGTCTGTCTGTTGTTTTGTTAGTCTGTCTGTCCTGTTTGTTTGTTAGTCTGTCTGTCTGTCTGTCTGTCTGTTTGTTAGTCTGTCTGTCTGTTTGTT